>NW_019646499.1:17352-36356 GCF_002806865.2 Cucurbita pepo subsp. pepo
CAATGTCAAATGATCGACGTATTCCATAACAAGCAACCCATCTCCTTCCGTGTCGGTAGGAGAAGCTTGTAATGTTCCTTCAACTAGAAGCTCAATAGGACTTTTACATGGACCTTTGAGCCTGGATGCACCTAATTGATAAGTTCCTTTTGGAACCAATACTTTACTTGGAGTAGCCGATGCACATGCTTCCTTCCATGCATCTGCTAAAGCCTGTGAATTCAACCCTTTCATTTGAGAAAAATAGTTTGTACAAAATGAAAATTTGGTTTATCAACTTAAACAAATGTACACGTATTTGAGTAATATCAGCACTAGGTTTGGCACCGAATGCCGTAACATCAAAAACACCGCTAGTAGCACCACGGTAGCATTAGACACCAACAATAACGACACAAGTATTAATGCCATAAACTTTGATATCAATCCCATTCTTTCTAGTTCACTCTTTAAACTCTCTTTACATACAAACACAAAAATAACCCATTCAAACTAGCTAAATTTGTTAAAAAATAAGTATGTGGTTTAAGGCAGGCTCTATAATTAGTTTTACCTTAATTGAGGGAGGACTTATAATTAGTTTTACCTTAAACCTGTATTACTGGTTTAGTTGAACATAATTCCTTCATTAAATTTCTACATCCCAAGATTTTCAACAAATGAACCACAACAAAAATTATCCTAAAGAGTTTATCAAAATTTAAAAAAAAAAAATATATATATATTAGTTTTCAAACTCTATATTACTCTCTACCTTTCTTACTTTTATTCCTATCTCACAATGTTTCCTCCTTTTTCTCCAGACAAATATATTAATGAAAATGAATATTTTTTATTTTATTATTATTAGCGTGTATAAAAAATATATTAAAACGATGGGATGGAAAAAAATTTCTTTAGTCATTTTTCAGCAATATTGGTCCGTCGAGGCCTATCAATTCCCAATTGGTTAGTCGGGCTTATCCATTTCCAATCCTAATGGACAAACCCTTGATCCAATTTTGTTACGTGATTGATACATTCTATTGGGCGCACTTGCCGTATATTTTTCAGAATAAGCTCGAGAGAATTTGTAATTTATTTTTTAGAATTCGCTCTAGAATCACATTCATTCAGTATCAATTATCATTAGCGACATATAAATGTATAGAATTTTATCTGTGGTTTTCTTAATTATTCCGGATGAATGGAGTTGTAGGGTTGCTTGTGATACGTTATGCGGAGTACAGTTGGATTGATCAAGCTCCCCTTCAGCTGTGTTTTTTTGGATCTTTATGCGGTCTCTTGCAGAAAATAGGTTGTAGCGTTTGGGCAGGGTTCCCTCTACCTCCTTAGGGTGTTCTTGTTCCTTTTGTCAATGAATTCCTTTAAAGTTTCTTTTCTAAAGGAAACAAGAAAAGAAACAAAATTGAGCCCAATGGTGTTTTACTCAAAGATATTATTTTCCTTTCCAAAGATGATAATCCACCTGGAATTATGAAGTTAGTGGATATCATGTAAGGGATATGGAATTATGAAGTTAGTTGTTACCGTTTTCACATGGGCCATTATGTAATTATGTGATGGAGTCTCCATCTTCGATTTGTGCCACCATGTAGTGTTTGGGCAAGGTTCCCTCTATCTCCTTAGGCTGTTCTTGTTCCTTTTTTTCAATGAATTCCCTTAAAGTTTCTTTCTCTAACAGAAACAAGAAAAGAAACAAAATTGNATATTATGAATCCTACCAAAATTTCTTTAACCAAAAAACTCTCTAATTTTTTCACAGCACTAAGAAAACTATATAAATTCAAATATTTATGTTATTTATATAAAATATCTCCACATCTTCTCATATAAAAAAAATTATAGGGTCGTGCTAAAAATATGTTCTCCACTTCTTTTCATTTGCATGATTAAACAAGAAACATATTAAACTTTCACTTCTCTATTTAGGCCAGGTCGGGCCGAGCCCAAGGTTCTATGAGTAGAGTGACATCTATAATTGACATGATATTCAAATTAGAAAGTAGATGAATTGAAAGTTTAATATATTAATAGTACATAATCTTTTAATAGAACACAATACATCGTTGTCAAATACTCCAAATAACTTCTTCCCATCAATCATCCACGACCAATTTAAATTATATACATGAGTAGTACTCAAACCTTTGCAGCCAATGCAACCAATGACCCGTGAGCCACCCGAACCATGCCTCGACCCCAGCTTGACCCGAACGCATGCACTGTTGTGGCTTGCCTTGCTGCCGCCAGGTGTCACCCAGCGATGTGAGCAGTCCTTCGGCTCGACTCAACTTGGCGGCGCGACGATGGCTATTCGGCTTGACTTTCAATTTTTGACCCAGTTTCCATTATTCCAACCCTCCCGAACCTGTTTTCGATCTCGATGAAGGTAATTGAGGCCGTTTTAGAGCCGTATTTCACATTTTTAGTTGGATTATTAATTTAAAATGTGAAATACTAACGAAAGGTGACAAACGGTGCGATAGGAAGCGAACCCTGACAACCTTTGGAGTAGCTCTCGAGGAACGTGAGCTTACTTTTAGCTAATTAGGGAGTATTTTGGCTAAGTCCAACCAAGTGACCTTACTATAGGATAGACTAAAAATTGTATGAGTTATGATGATGTATGTGTTATGATGATGTATGAGCGGTGTCGTATGATGTCGTATACTAGTATATGATGATGTATGGGTTATGATATTTGAGTTATGTTGTATGATGATGTACGTAAGATATGTATATTTTGATATACTTGATATGCTTGATGCATGTTGTGGTGATATGATGAGTATGATGATTGCATGACGTTTTTCCTAATATGACGATGTTTTCTATATTGAGCATGTTGTATGATGATTACTATCATATTACATCATGTCGATAGACCTACATAGAACGCAACCCTAAGAGCATAAAAATGGTATTAATATAAATATCGACCTACATAGAACACAACCCTAAGACTATTATAGTGTTTATCAAACATACGTAAAGTTTAAATATAATTGATGACAAAAGATGAAACTATAAAACAAAATAATAACAATAATATTCCATTGATCATGAATACGAACCTCACTAAATCTAAATATAGTGAATGCATCAATTTATATTCACATTCCATGTCAGGAACATATTCTAAGTTATAATAAATATAGAATTAAGCCAACCTATCATATTCTACGTTATAATAAATATAGAATTAAGCCAACAATAACGCAGTCAACTATAATACATTTAATGATTTAAAAATTCAATTATGAGTTATATTTTATGATGACCAAGCAGTAACAACATACACAATTAACGACATTTCATTTTCTTATGTTACGCAAGTTATACTTGACGGAGATAGGGCATCGACGGTGGGACTATGAAATATGTCAAGCCTACATAGTAGAAATATAATCTAGCGTTATTAATGTATGTCTAACCTTATATTTAGTGCAAAATTACTTTAATGAGCTATTTATAATTTCAACATTAACCTTGTGCCACATTTATTACTTCCGGAATAAACAAATACAAAAAAGTAAGAAAAACAATACTCGATTAAATGTCCTATACTAACCTATATTTTCTTAAATGCAATTACAACAATAAATCTAAATACAATGCAACCTATACTAACTCATACTATTAATGCAAATACAATTCAACCTATACTAACCTATACTATTAAATTTTGAAATGTAAATCTATCTTATGCATGTGCCACGGTCCCGGGATTTGTGATGTTCTTATCGGGCTCACAGGGCACCTTGCCTTTATATGAAAATGTAGTAGCATGTGGCTTGAGTATTTAAAGAAATACCCCGTAAGTGACCACACTATTGGGGTTAAATGCAAGAACATGCGCATGCAATGACAGGACCTATCATAACAGTCTATTTTTCTACGGTACTCTTCTAATGAGCAGCTTGGATGTACCATATACTCTACACCTCATACGTGCGAGTATGGACTCACCAGTCAGTTCGCACACCGCTGGGCCTCTTTCTTTGTCGGACGAGCATACTCTGAGAGCTTCTTATGCAGGACACCCGTTAGGAGTAGTAGCCGTCACGACAGCATTAGGTTAAACATAATGATCATTTTCCTGCCTGACTGTCGCAACAGTATGATAAACAAAATGATCATTTTCCTACTTGGTCATCGCAACATTATGATAACCATAATGACCGTTTTCCTGCCTCGTAACGTACGTGTCTGTACTATCATGAAGGATAAGGGGTGTCCCCCAATGCATGAGCACACAATAAAGCATGAGATCCTAACATTTTTCCATTATTATTATCATGTAATACAACCCCGCAAGCAGTTCGTACATATCATATCGTTTTTCATATCATTTCACATATCGTCTATCATGTCTTTCATGCATACATCAGAGTTGTATTTCATGCTAGTTCGTCGTTTTGCATATCATTCATATCATATCATTCAAATTACATAAATATATCATATCATAACATTCTATGTTTCCAGACAAAACAATTTTAGTCATATACATATCATACCATAACATATCGCATCACAATATATCATATCATAAACATGTCAATTTATCACATATCTGTACCATAACACATTTCATATCATTTTCATATCATATCACAACACACACACACATACACACACATATCCTAACTTATCATAGCCTTAACATTCTTATACATATCACAGTCATATCGTTACATTAACGTACCTTAGTCATATCGTTACAAGAACATATCCTAACGCTATCGTTCTATCAATATATCATAATCATATCCCTTCCTACCCATAACCTAACCGTATTCTTTTATCATTCGATCGTGACTATATCGTTTTTATCAAGCTCTCATATCCATAACAGTTCGATACGTAACCTAACCTTAACGTTTCATGAATATATCTTACTCTAAATCGCTACATTATGTTTAGTGCATCCTTCTTTCGTATCCTATCTCAAACATATCATTGAACACATCGTATCGTAAATATTATCATACAATTCAAATATTATAACATATACATATCATATCAAAAGCATATCGATCCATAAATAATTAACACATCAATATATATGACACGTGCAGAACTATGGGGCACGTGTTATCATCAAATATAACCATGCCGATATTAAAGCCAATTACCTTATTAGCTTACATTGTTGTCACGAATATATCTTTAATAAAAGTTCGATTTTGTCTATTGAAATCCAAGTCAACGTATGTGAGGCCATAACATCAGTTTCAAGTTTGAACTTCTACAAAATTGTTTCTCTAATCTACCTTGGTACATGTGTTATACTTCATGCGAATGTTAGAGTCTTAGCATGAGTTAAGTCTTGAAATATTTATATATGTTTGTTATAGAATTATTTTCATACAAACCATTTAATACCCTTTAAGATTTTCCATATATTCTCTCTTATTTGTACCCTTGAACCTTTTATATTTTCTTTTCTCTTATGGTGTTTTCCTTTTTTTTTTTTTTTTTTTTTTCTCGTTTTGATTATATTAGTTTTTTTATTTTATTTTTATAATTCTTACTTTTTCTCGAGGTTACCAAATTTCTTAAAATTCATACAAAATTCTCTTCCTTTTAATCCTTAATTCAAAACTAACTCAGTGTAACCAAATTAATATCATTTAATAAAATAAGATGAAGATATTAAAACAGGACTACCAAACTCTTCAAATGACATATCTACTCCAACAAAACTAAATCTACATAAACTTATTTGTTAGGGTTGTTTTTGCAAGAAAGGAAGATTGTGATTGGGTATATTTGCTTAAACTTTTTTATTTTTATTTTTTATTTCTGTTTGTTTTAGGAACAAAGGATTAGATATGGGTTGGCAGAGTCATCTTAGTACCGGAGTACCGGAGTGATGAGAGATTAAAGAAAGAGTTGAGAAATAATTACATTTTCTTTTTCTTTTCATCTCTAGCATAATTGCTCATAATTTTGCTCTTTGAAGAAGAGTTGAAGATAGATATTTCCAAACGAGATGTGAGAGAGATTGGTAGAAGGAAGGGATGTGTTACCATTTTTTTTGAAAAATTTATTACTATTATTTATTTTTCTATGGTTGTAACACTGCCCGAAAAATGTTTTCATTTCCTTCCGTCCTCGGTCTAAACGATACAAAATAATAAAAAAAAAAAAATTAAACATTGGCTTCTCTGTTCAAGCCAGGAGCTCGCCCATAAATTGGACATCTCTAATTAACACTATATTCAGCTTCGAAGGTTATGAAGCGAGAGTTCAATATCCATTTTTTTAATGTCTAACTTTAAAATTTTGTATTATAATTTTTTTTTATTGGTTTGGAATTAAACATATAAATTACCTACAACTTACAAACCATTTGATTCCATAATTAATCTTTTTAACACAACACAATACAATTTGCATAAAGACTCTAAATCACTCCCTCTCATCCATCATCCACGACCAACTTAATTTATTTATATACATGAGTAGTACAATATCGAGTACTTTCATCAATCATCCACGACCAACTTAGTTTATTTATATCAAGTACTTGCTTAAAGTTCTATTTCTTTTTTCCGGATATATATACTTTAACCGATAAAAAAATAAATATCAAATAATGGTTTTATGGGAATCATAATTCTAACTGACTTCATATCTTCCTTATTGCATCCTTAATAACATTCCATGTCGTCATATGGACCTAATGTCGTGGTCGGATTGAGGTCATAATTTATGCGAATGTGTAGAGTTATTTGAAAATATTAAAACACCGTGTAGACGTAATGTCGTGGTCAAACTGAGTCCAACCGCATATATTTGGATAAACCACCCTTGTTTATATTCACAATTTCTAGAGAGTAATAAAATATGTCTTTTTAGGATATTCTTAATGTCCTAGTAGTTAACGAATGTTGGTTAACAAGGTTAATGAGTTTAGCCGGTTAATCTTGGATCGTTGGAGCCATGATCTATAGGTCCATTAGGTCCCTCTGCTAGCTCATATCGGACTAAACCATAGAACAGTGTGACGAGTGAGTTCGAAGTGTTCGAATTCAAACGAGGGACTATATGCTAGTGTACGGTGCTAAGGATCTGATCCTTACAGGGTACACTGACTCAGATTTTCAGACCGATGTAGATTCGAGGAAATCGACATCAGGATCTGTCTTCACTCTGAACGGAGGAGCAATAATATGGACTTAAGCATGCTCATAAAACTCGGCTAACTAAGCTCAAGTACTTAAGTTGACGGTTTACGGAACACCTACTACCTAGAGATCGTATGTTATAATCTTACATCTAGGAAGTCTTACACTGCAATTGATATTAAATTCACCGAGCATAAACCATTTTTCTCTAAGGCCTCTTTTCAAGGGGAGAACATTGAGAGTGAAGAGAGTTCTTGAGAAACTATTTAATCCCTAAACACACTAAATAACATCACATAGAACCAGTTATTGAGTTCACACTTGCTATCAAGCCCACTCCTACTACTATAGAGTTACTAATTGAACCATATGTTTCACCTCCATTTTCAGGTTCGTTGTTCTCCAGGTATATGCTAGAAGAAAAATCATTTTAGAATCAAAATAAGTCCAAACATAGTAATGAAGATACAACATACGTACCAATAGATGGTAAACTCATAACTCTTTGAACATCCACTAGAGAATGCATAAAGCGACCTTTATACCCTTTATCAAACTATATCTCTCTTGCAAGACTATCCCCATCACACAAAGTATAACTTTCTGAAGCTTTATCCAAAAGAAAATGATAGGATACTATGAGAGAAAAAAATGCATGCTCTAGAAAAGAATAACAAGTGGAAAGTTGTGGATAGACCAAAAGGAAAAAAAATATAGTTGGGTGTAGATGACTTTTCACAATAAAGTACGAGGCTGATGGATCGTTTGAAAGGTATAAGACAATGTTAGTAGGAAAGAGATACACTCAAACTTACGATATTGATTACCAAGACATATTTGCCCTAATTGCAAAGATGGACACCGTATGAATATTGTTATCTTTGGTTGCCAATTTAAATTGGCAATTCTCACATTATGATGTGAAAAATGCACTTCTTCATGACGAAGATGAGAAAATCGACATGAGCATTCCTCCGGGATTTGAAAGTACAAGAGGTAAAGTATGCAAATTGAGAAAGGTAGTGTGTGGACTAAAACAATCACCGGAGATGTAGTTTGGAAGCCACAAGCACAAGCACGTACATATCATTCTATGTCAGTATGCATATACTGGCATATGGCACGTGTGAAGCCACAAGCACGTGTCATTATAGAACACACAATTATAACCAAACAACGGTAAGACCATTTACTTGGTTGGTCTACGACGAAGCTACTACGATTCCTTGATACTAGCTTAAGGCTGCTCTCTAAAACTTAATTCTGCATAAGGAGTCCAACATCATAAATCAGAATTCTACGGTAGAAATTGACTCACCTAGTTTTACATAAAATAAGTTAAACTTATCTCTAATAATTTAAACTAGCTAAACTAATTTTACATAAAATAATTTAAACTAGCTAAACTAATTTTACATAAAATAATTTAAACTCAACCCTACTAATTTAAACTAGCTAAACCTAATGATGCATAACTACTTTAAACTTAACCAACTTAACTCTAAAATTTAAATTAGCTAAAAGTAGTCGTACATACAATAATTTAAACTTACTCTCCATAGTCTTACGGGATATTTTATACCAAATTATAATTTACCACATATATCATTTTTCATATTTTATTATAGGCAAATATGTAGATATTTGTCTTTTTACCATAGTATCTTTCCTTTTAGTGCTCTTTATTACTCTTTCTATATCTTGTAATTTGTTTGATTATAAATAGAGAATTTAACACCATTTAGGTGTGATGGATTAAGCAAACATTCTCATAGTATCCGAGCCCTTTCGGTTTAGCAACTCCGATCCTTTCTTTTCAATGGCTTTTGAATCCTCTATTGTTCTTCCCCACCACCATTGTTGGCTTTGACGCCGCAGGGGCAGTCTCCATGGCTGCCAGATGCGAAGTCGATTTATTACTCTTCAGCTCCACCTTTTTAACCTCCAAATCACCATTTGTCATACTCTATACATACAACCTCACCTTCTCCAACACAATCGGTTTCCTCTTAGCCAACATAGCCTATCTCATTTTCTTCCCAATCAACCCTTCATCCTTCACAAAAACCCTAATCTCAAGATTCTCATCAGCGTTTTCTTCGAAAATATGAAAGAAAGAAGGGAGAATACATTCCTTGCAGTGACTGAACCTTATATCGTCGACCTTCTACAGAGATTTACCTTTGGAATCTGGGCGCCACACTGGCCTCTTTGCCAACCAAGTGTTTCTCTACGCCTCCTTTGAACCAGGTTGTTGACATCTTCATGAAAAGTGTTTCTCGACCTCTCTTTGAATTTTTAGATCCAAGCTTCACGTTCGTTCAAATCCGACGCTTAGCTTGTGGGGGTGTTAAGGATATTTAGTACTAAATTATAGTTTACCATATATATCATATTTGATATTTTATTATAGGCACATATCTAGATATTTGTCTTTTTACCCTAATTTTTTTGTTGCTCTCTTCTTTTATTATTCTTTTCATATCCTTATAATTTATTTGATCATAAATAGAGAATTTCACACCATTTAACACACCATTTAGGTATGGTGGACTTGAGTTCAGTTTGTACATTCGATTTCTTCCTATCTCGACTTGAGCAACCAAACGCCCTTGCTTATCCTTCAGGTGTAGCAGGTGGGTCCTTTAAAAATATCGAGTAACATTTCTCTGTGAGTTGCCCCAAACTCAATATGTTGATCTTGAGGTCTGGTACGTAATAAACACCTGGATTGACCCCATTAGACCATCCTTTTGCAAGAAAATGTTTGTACCTCAGTCTTTAACCTCCATCTTTGACGCATCTCAAAATGACACATGACCATCTTCAATCTTGTGCATCTCTTTGAATAAGTACTCGTGACAGCACATACCATAGAGTGTCATTGTTGATGTTGTCTTCTTGAGCCATCAAGAGAAGGCCTTCATTTGTTATGTCTTCCAAGGCTAGGTTGGTTGCTCCTTCCACCCTTTTTCCAGCTCAACAATCTTTTGCAACATGTGCCCCACTCTGCCACAATTGTAACATTTTTCGGAGCTACAATCATTCGCATAATGACCATATTTTTGACATTTGTAGCACTGAATTTTTGATCGGCCGCCTCTTCCTCGACTACATCCTCTTCCACGCCAATTTGCTTGACTCGGCTGTCTTTTCTCCTTATAATGTCCTTCATTTCTGCTGCCTTGACCACCTCGACCATTCCCTCGACTTCCACGACCTCTACCTTGAATATTTTGAGAGCATACCTTTTCATCTTTTATTGATGCCTTGGTCTAAAGCGCTTGATCGAGTGTCTCCTTCTTTTTCTTACGTTGTTCATGTGCCTCAAGAGAACCGGCGAGCTCATCGTCCGTGAACTTCGTTAGGTCCTTTGACTCTTCTATCGCACATACAACATTCTCGAAGTTGTTGGTTAACGACCTCAAGATCTTCTCCACAACCCCATCTCGGGTAACATTTCTCCATTTCGATTTAGTTGATTTGCCACAGTCTGTACACGCGTAATGTAGTTAGATACATTTTCTGACTCCTTCATCTTCATGCTCTCCAACTTGCCACGCAGAGTTTGGAGATGCACTTGCTTGACTCAATCGGTTCCTTTGAACACCTTTTCTAAAGTGTTCCACGCTTTTTTTGAAGTAGTTGCCCTGACAATCTTCTCAAAGCCCGACTCGTCAACAGCCCGGAACAACATGTATAATGTTGTCTTATCCTTTGATCGTAATTCTTTTAACGCCTTGTTTTGCGCTGCCGTTTAACCCGTGGTATCCTTTGGTTCTTCGACCACCTCCCAAGCGTCTTGAGAACCGAGAAGAGCTTTCATTTGGATGCTCCAATTCTCGTAGTTCGTCTTCGTTAATCGCGGTAGCGACATTTGACCCATCATATTCGCCATCGGCTCTAATACCAATTTGTTGAAAATAAAACTCGCTTTGATACTAATTTGTTAAACCAACACTCACTAATCTGTGAAGTAATCTCACACTCACTAACAATTGANGAAAATAAAACACTCTTTGATACTAATTTGTTAAACCAATACTCACTAATCTGTGAAGTAATCTCACACTCACTAACAATTGAAAGCTCTGATACCGCTTTGCTAAAGTACTACTCTCGTACTTGTGAAGGAGATATTGAGAGGGGAGAGACAAGGAGACAAAGAATTCTAAAAAAACCTTTTTTTTACTGCACTGTACTTGGAGACAATTTCTCTTGCTCTTTTGCTCCCGCTCTTCTTACTCTTTTGCAATTTTGCTCTTAAGCTCTTTTCCTGCTCTGCTCTTAAAATGAAAAACAAACTAATTTACAGGCTTTCTAAAGACTAAATATGGCCATGAGGCACCATTTTCTAACTCATGAACACACTATTACTAAAAATAAATCTTAGTCTTTTATTTTTTTTCTTTTGGCCTTTCCCTTTGCACTGAGTTTTAAAACTCAATAAAATTAACCCACTCAAATTAACCAAAAATTATGTTTATTTTAAACAAAAACTAATCTTCATCGAGAATGGGCGACTCGAGCTTTCTTTCGCTGCCAATGGTTAGTGATGACGGCAGTGTACGGTGGCACCTGCCACACATTTTTTTTTATTTCACTCGCCTATTGCTAAAATGCAACACAATAATACTTTTATTCATTTACTTAATTTGTTGAATCACATTTTCGATCTAATTCTTTTATGTATGTATAATGGAAAAAGCAAAAGTTGATATTGATATCATTGATACTTTTACCCCCGACGTTTCTTTTTTGATGCCATGTAATCCATGAAACAAATGTAAACGGACCCAAAAGATTGTCTACAAATAAATTCGACGAATTTCTTCACTTTTTTTGTCTTCTCAAAATGTTACTACATTTAGACGTTAAAAATGTCTATACAATAAGAAATAAGAACCATATGAAATCAAAAAAGGAAGAATAATCAAAACTCTCTTCGGAAAACTCTCAAACGGGTTTGATCCTTCTTCAATAATAGTCTCCAACTTAGGACAACTCGAAGACCTTCGATATGATACGAAAGTTGACGGTGCCACTTCGATCCAATTTTGCATGCTTTTCACGTTTTTCACCATGTTTGAATAAAAGGTATAGAAAGAGAAGGATTTGGTGAGTCAAAGTCTTAGGAGAGAGAAACTAATCTGTGTTGGAATGAAAGAGAAATGATGGTAGAATCTCCTATATATTGTGTTTAAAATGAAAAAGGTGTAGGTTAAGGTTAGGAGGTTTGATTTGGAAGGTTGAAAATCAATGGCGGAAATGAAGCCAATTGAGAATTTGTTGAACAAACTAGCTGCTACTCTTTTTCACCTCATTTTTAAATCTTAGTTGTATCGGTTATGAACACCATATTTAGTAAATTTGATTTAACACAAATATATTAGTATAATTTTAATTAAAGTAATGAAATAAATAATAAACTATCATTATTTGATAAAGATTGAAATTTTTAAAATTACATCGAAAATGATTCTCATATTCTACTTTTTAATACACAATTTGCATCCATTCTCTCATATTAGTAAGTAGAAAGAATTAGGGTGCCATATGTCGAACGAGTTGGACTAACCCAAACTATAAAGGGTCGGTTGGGTAAGATTGAATTTTTCGAAAATTGAAAAATCTATTCAGTTTGTGGGTTGACATTTTTTTGTTCAGGACCCGGGAAAAAGATTATGACTCAACCCAGCTCTACCTTACTTTTAAAAAGATTAAGAATATGGGAAAGCAGATTGAAATGTAGGATATTACACCTTAAAACAACGTTAGTTAAACGTTTACCTTACCTAAATTATATTTTCTAACTAAATAATCCCAACTATTTCTTTAATTATGGGACATTGCCAACCATAATACAATCCTTTTTTAGCCTTTACAATCACCCATGTTCGAAGTGTATATATATTACAATCCTCACATTTCTTCTTCTCATCTCTAATTTGTTCTCTTTCTAAGAACGTATTCACATCTACATCTCTATTAAAAAAACACAATATCTTCTTTTCCTACTACATTCATCTAAACAGAGATGGTGAATAGAATGCAAAATCGGGTTGAAGTGGCACCAATAATTCTCGTACCTTATAAGAGGTCTTCAAGTTCTCCCAAATTAGAGACCATTGTTGAAGAAAGTCCGAAGAACTTTGAGGTTTTTCCAAAGAGATGTTTATTTGTTCTTCCCATTTGTTTATCTTTTCTATATTATATCCTTTTGTATAGACAATATTCATATTAGTTTATGTTTGAATTACTCTCTTACTTTTCGTAGGGAGAGTTAACTTTTGTATTGACGATTGGGATCTTGTTTAGAAAACAATGACAAGAATCTAAACAACAATTTTAAGACCTATTGTAGCTCATTTAAATGTTTTGGCTGAAACTTTTATTTACACCCAAATGATGAATGCAGCTTAATTATATAAAATGATACTAGACTAACAAGTATAAACCTTATAAATATAAAGTAAACCAAAACGTAATAAATTATTGACAATCTTGATTACAGTTAAGTAATATGAAGATTAAATATAATATTTGTTTTGATAACTCCAATATTTACAAATATTTTAGAATGAGAATATAAATATGTAAGAGCTAATTTGGATGATGATGAATTGGAGACTTGGAATTATCGTTTCCGAAATGAATTATCGAAAATTGGACTCTCCCTCGTTTAGAATGTATAAGGTTATTGTTAGAAAATTTTCTATTCTTTTACGTATTCATAAATTTGGCATTCAAATACTCTTACATAAATCACATATGGGTGATGTTTTAGTCTTCCATTCTTGAGTTGTTTTAAATGTAGCACAAAAACTTATGAATTAACAGTGAAATCAAGAACTGCATAAATAGTCCTATAAAGTTTTGAAAATTACAAAAATAGCCTCAAAAAGTTGGAAAATCAAGGAACTAACACACCAAGGGGACAAATTTCCAATTGGGCCAATTGTTTGCCACATCATTGGGTTTGGCCGTTGAGGATCTTACATGGAGGATGGTTAATTGGCTGGTTGATGGATGTCACAATCCCACTCTTGTGACAATAGTACAACGATTATGCGACACTTTTTCTACCTCAGCGAACAAGTCAGTCATATGGAAATCATAAGTCATGGACAATTTGGACGTATGATCGTGTCCAAGTCATGTTTGAGAGAATTTATTTTAGAAAATGTGCGGGAGGAAATGTATTAAAAACAATTTGTAAGAAAACAATGGTATAAGCTAAAAGCAAATAAGCAACCGCCACTGTTTTGAAAGCATTTAATGTAAATGATAGCATTTAATGTAACAGCTTAAGCCTACCGCTAGCGAATATTGTTTCTTTGGGCTTTTCGTTCTTGGATTCCCTCAGATATTGTTCTCTTAGGGTTTTCCTTCTTCGCTTCGCTCAGATATTATCCTCTTTGGACTTTCCATTTTGGACTTCTCCTTACAAGGAATGCTTTGTTTCCATCTCCAATTGATGTGGGATCTCACAATTCACCCTCTTAGGGAGCCTAGTGTCCTCGTTGGCACACCACTTGGTGTCTGACTCTGATACCGTTTGTAATAGCTCAGGCCCATGCTAGCACATATTATCTGCTTTAGCCCATTATGTATTACTCTCAGCCTCACAGTCTTAAAATGCGTCTACAATGGAGAGGGACTAGCCCTACTTCGACCATTGCCTCGCACCATCCAATGACTGGCTCTGATATCATTTGTAACAGTCTAAGTCCGCAACTAACAGATACTGTCCTATTTGGACTTTCTCTTCTAGACTTCCCCTCAAAGTTTTGAAAGCAAGTAAAAGAGGTTTGGAACGAGCATGTGACCATGGACAACACATTTTGGACTAGGACATCTAACACACGACCATAGGCAACACGTCTTGGACAAACATGAACATGATATCCTCTACCACTCAATTGGTTGACGTCCCTATCAACCAACTCTTCATACATTTAGCGATGTAGGATTAGGTTGGCTTTAAGTCTCTCGACACCCTTCCAATTGATCTCTGCATTAAGGAAACTCTTCCAAACAATAAGGAACGGTTGAAAACAACTACTTGGTTTGTCAACACATTGCATCTTCTCTGTCAAAACCTCTCTTGCTTTCTTTGCANGGTCTCTCGACACGCTTCCAATTGATCCCTGCATTAAGGAAACTCTTCCAATCAATAAGGAACGGTTGAAAACAACTACATGGATGTCAACACATTGCATCTTCTCTGTCAAAACCTCTCTTGCTTTCTTTGCACTGGAACTCTTCTTCATTGCATGAGGTTGTACCACCTCCTTGTGCCTTGTGTCTTCCTAGTCGAGATAGTAACACTTCAAGTTACTAATGTGGATAACAGAGTTAGTCTGCATCCATCAAAGCAACTGAAACCTATATGATGTCTTCCCGACCTTTTGAATGAATTTGACTCGTCAATAGTATTTTTGCATAAATTATTGGTTCTTGTTGTCTTGAAATCGAAGTTCTTTNTATGAAGGTCCCTTTTCATATGAAGCAAGACAAGGAGTATTGAATAGGACTATTCTTGTTGTAAGGTCTCTATCATTGAGTTCTACCTCTTTGTTGGGAGGACTTGTCTTCCCCTCCTTTGCCTTCAAGTCGGTCACCTCTTTTGTCTTGGGGAGTTGGGTTGATAATTTCTATTATTCCACTTCATGGAAGTCTAATTCTGCCTTTTGTCTAGGTTGATTGTTGCTATGGTCAAATAGTTGTTCGGCTGTAGCAAGGCCGTGGAAAGATCTTGAAATATTTGTTCGTAAAGCATTGCCTTAGCCCATAGCTTTAGTCTCTCAAAAAAACTGAAGACCTTGTCTTTCTCGAACATGTCATGAATATCCATAATCCAATAAATTTGTTTAATGTAGTTTTGGATATCCCCAAAATGCCTCAACTCTCTTAATTTCTATATTGCNAAGCATGTGACCATGGACAACACATTCTGGACTGGGACATCTAACACACGACCATAGGCAACACGTCTTGGACAAACATGAACATGATATCCTCTACCACTCAATTGGTTGACGTCCCTATCAACCAACTCTTCATACATTTAGCGATGTAGGATTAGGTTGGCTTTAAGTCTCTCGACACCCTTCCAATTGATCTCTGCATTAAGGAAACTCTTCCAAACAATAAGGAACGGTTGAAAACAACTACTTGGTTTGTCAACACATTGCATCTTCTCTGTCAAAACCTCTCTTGCTTTCTTTGCACCGGAACTCTTCTTCATTGCATGAGGTTGTACCACCTCCTTGTGCTTTGTTTCTTCCTAGTCGGGATAGTAACACTTCAAGTTACTGATGTGGATAACAGAGTTAGTCTGCATCCATCAAAGCAACTAAAACCTATATGATGTCTTCCCGACCTTCTGAATGAATTTGACTCGTCAATAGTATTTTAGCATAAATTATTGGTTCTTGTTGTCTTGAAATCGAAGTTCTTTTTGCAACTCCTAAGATAGATAAAGTTGCTGAATTGACGACTTTCATCTTTCTTCTACCTCGATGCCAAAGGATGTTCAAGCGTTTTGCTTCAGTCTCCATCATGAATTTGTGGGTGGCTCCACAGTCGACAATGGTGTTCCTAACCACTCTATGGTTAACCCAGGTCTTGACATACATAAGATCACGTTCCACTAGCTTTTATATCTCGTCCACTCTCTTCTAGAGAGTGGACAAGTACTTTAGTGCCCTCTCTAAAAGTGTTTCATTTTATTGTCGTCTCATACTCTTGCTTCTAAATTCATTCCAGGTTTAGCTTGAAAGACATATAGGGCCACCTTCTGTGGGCGTTCAGATTCTTGATAGGTCCCTTTTCATATGAAGCAAGACAAGGAGCATTGAATAGGACTATTCTTGTTGTAAGGTCTCTGTCATTGAATTCTACCTCTTTGTTGGGAGGACTTGTCTTCCCCTCCTTTGCCTTCAAGTCGGTCACCTCTTTCGTCTTGGGGAGTTGGGTTGATAATTTCTATTACTTCCACTTATGGAAGTCTAAGTCTGCCTTTTATCTAGGTTGATTGTTGCTATGGTCAAATAGTTATTCGGCTGCCGTGGAAAGATCTTGAAATATTTGTTCGTAAAGCATTGCCTTAGCCCACAGCTTCAGTCTCTTAAAAAAATTGAAGACCTTGTCTTTCTCGAACATGTCATGAATATCCAGCATAATCCAATAAAATTGTTTAATGTAATTTCGGATATCCCCAAAATGCCTCAACTCTCTTAATTTCTATATTGCTATTATCTCGACAAAATATGGGAAGAACTGTGACCGAAGTTCTTGTGTTAAACTCTTCCAAGTGTCCACGATACATTGACCATCTTGAATATCCATATACTTGGATCTCCACCACAACTGTGCATCTCTCGCTAGATGTATTGTGACAAACGTGACCTGGGCCCACATTCATGTACGTCGACTGTGTGTAGAGAATTACAACACATCCATTTATACCTATATATTTAAATAGAGCCTATTTTAGGCCTCACATGGCATCATAGAAATTGCATGTGATTACAATTTTTAATGTCAGTCCCGGGACGACTTTTGTAATGAGGTCCCTGCAATTGTGTTCTTCTAGATAGTTTTTTCTACCTTGAATAATGTTTATGTTACTTTAGACCGACATGTTAAGTTGTTTGATTTATTATAGACTTGCTTGTACTTAGGCTCTGCTGGATGAAGAAGAAGCCATTAGGATTGTTTATGTTTGTTTTAAATTTGAGGCTTTTGAATCTTGAAAGTCTTGTTTATTTAGAATTTTTGGACTAACAGTAGAAGTTCAGCTTGTTTTAAAATTTGTCTTTCAATTGTTGTGGCTCATCTAAATGTTTCCCTTAATTGGACTCTCCCAAATTTAAAATAAGGATATTGTAATAAATTTTCTCATTCGTTACGTGTTCATAAGTTTAGTATCCGAAGGCTCTTACCTGAATCACATATGGGTGATGTTCCAGTCTCGAGTTCTTGAGTTATTTTAAATGTAGCATAAAAAATTATGAATCATTCCGTGTGAGAAAAATGAATCAAGAAAATTTGAAAAATAGTCCTGAAAGAACAAAAATTGGAAGCATAACTGTGAAATCAAGAATCGCACAAATATTCCTAAAGCTTTAAAAATTACAAAAATAGCCTTAATAAGTTGGAATATTATGGAACTAACACACCAAGGGGACAAATTTCCGATTGAGGCACTTGTTTGCCACATCATTGCATTTGGCAATTGAGGATCTGACATGGCAGGAGGATGATTGATTGGTCGGTTGAATTGTGCGCTTCCTCCTCAATCTCCGAAAAAATGTCTTTCCTTTTAGTAAGTCATTTGTAACGATTCTAAATTTTAACATACACTCGCTACTAATGTCTCATGCTCATCTATAATGCGGAAATATAACTCTTACATGAACATAATTGATAACGTAAACTTCAAAAAAACGTTTAAAACAACTTCTTCTCTGAAAAACACAGCCATGGTCTTACCTGTTTAAATATGAAATACTGAAATTTAGAGAAAACAAAAATAAATACAAAATAATTTAAAACAATCAAATGCAAAACAATCTATTCTAACTTAAGACTAGAAATTTAAATATGAATCTACCCTATGCACGTGCCACACTCTTTGCTCACGATGCCGCCGTCATCCGTACAAGTGCGCCTTGCCTTTACCTGAAAAATGATGTGGCACACGGCCTGAGTATTTCAAAGAATACTCAGTAAGTGGCCCCACTATAGGGGCCATGCAAATGCAAACACATGCAATCATGATTTAGGGACCTATCTCTAATCATCTTAGGGGTGGCCTCCAGTCTCGGACAAATTGGATGTGTAGTACTTCCCTACACA
>NW_019646499.1:36642-41267 GCF_002806865.2 Cucurbita pepo subsp. pepo
GTGTGTTTGACCTGCTCTACCAACGTGTCTCCAAAGATCCAATTCATTGGTCTGTGCTTGTGGAATGTGAAAGTGCATGTGTTTCATGGTAGGTTTCTTTTTTGGTCCGTTCGACCTCCAAACGATTTTTTTATTTATTTTATTTTATTTATAATAATCTTATTTTGACTTGAATTTGGACCTACTATAAAGAAATTTTAGAAGATTTGGAGTTTCTAATACGTGGAAAAGCTAAATCGGGAAGACACGGGTAATCTAAATAAGCACCCACATGGACTTCAAGACAATAATACTTGTAGGTGTCGCTAGGACGTGCTAGCATGCAAGTATTCCTTTCCTTAGGTAGTTAAGAAAAATGCATGTTAAAAACTTCAGAAGGACGTTTTTTTTTTTTTTTTAAACTTTTGTATTGACGATTGGGATCTTGTTTAGAAAACAATGACAAGAATCTAAACAACAATTTTAAGACCTATTGTAGCTCATTTAAATGTTTTGGCTGAAACTTTTATTTACACCCAAATGATGAATGCAGCTTAATTATATAAAATGATACTAGACTAACAAGTATAAACCTTATAAATATAAAGTAAACCAAAACGTAATAAATTATTGACAATCTTGATTACAGTTAAGTAATATGAAGATTAAATATAATATTTGTTTTGATAACTCCAATATTTACAAATATTTTAGAATGAGAATATAAATATGTAAGAGCTAATTTGGATGATGATGAATTGGAGACTTGGAATTATCGTTTCCGAAATGAATTATCGAAAATTGGACTCTCCCTCGTTTAGAATGTATAAGGTTATTGTTAGAAAATTTTCTATTCTTTTACGTATTCATAAATTTGGCATTCAAATACTCTTACATAAATCACATATGGGTGATGTTTTAGTCTTCCATTCTTGAGTTGTTTTAGATGTAGCACAAAAAATTATGAATTAACGGTGAAATCAAGAACTGCACAAATAGTCCTATAAAGGTTTGAAAATTACAAAAATAGCCTCAAAAAGTTGGAAAATCAAGGAACTAACACACCAAGGGGACAAATTTCCAATTGGGCCAATTGTTTGCCACATCATTGGGTTTGGCCGTTGAGGATCTTACATGGAGGATGGTTAATTGGCTGGTTGATGGATGTCACAATCCCACTCTTGTGACAATAGTACAACGATTATGCGACACTTTTTCTACCTCAGCGAACAAGTCAGTCATATGGAAATCATAAGTCATGGACAATTTGGACGTATGATCGTGTCCAAGTCATGTTTGAGAGAATTTATTTTAGAAAATGTGCGGGAGGAAATGTATTAAAAACAATTTGTAAGAAAACAATGGTATAAGCTAAAAGCAAATAAGCAACGACCAATGTTTTGATAGCATTTAATGTCATTGATAGCATTTAATGTAACAGCTTAAGCCTACCGCTAGCGGATATTATCTCTTTTGGCTTTTCGTTCTTGGATTCCCTCAGATATTGTGCTCTTAGGGTTTTCCTTCTTCGCTTTGCTTAGATATTATCCTCTTTGGACTTACCATTCTGGACTTCCCTTTACCAGAAATGTTTTGTTTCCATCTCCAACTGATGTAGGATCTCACAATTCACTCTCCTAGGGAGCCTAGTGTCCTCATTGGCACACACTTGGTGTCTGACTCTGATACCGTTTGTAATAGCCCAAGCCCATCGCTAGCACATATTATCCGCTTTAGCCCATTATGTATTACTGTCAGCCTCACAGTCTTAAAATGCATCTACAATGGAGAGGGACTAGCCCTACTTCGACCATTGCCTCGCACCATCCAATGACTGGCTCTGATATCATTTGTAACAGTCTAAGTCCGCAACTAACAGATACTGTCCTATTTGGACTTTCTCTTCTAGACTTCCCCTCAAAGTTTTGAAAGCAAGTAAAAGAGGTTTGGAACGAGCATGTGACCATGGACAACACATTTTGGACTAGGACATCTAACACACGACCATAGGCAACACGTCTTGGACAAACATGAACATGATATCCTCTACCACTCAATTGGTTGACGTCCCTATCAACCAACTCTTCATACATTTAGCGATGTAGGATTAGGTTGGCTTTAAGTCTCTCGACACCCTTCCAATTGATCTCTGCATTAAGGAAACTCTTCCAAACAATAAGGAACGGTTGAAAACAACTACTTGGTTTGTCAACACATTGCATCTTCTCTGTCAAAACCTCTCTTGCTTTCTTTGCACCGGAACTCTTCTTCATTGCATGAGGTTGTACCACCTCCTTGTGCTTTGTTTCTTCCTAGTCGGGATAGTAACACTTCAAGTTACTGATGTGGATAACAGAGTTAGTCTGCATCCATCAAAGCAACTAAAACCTATATGATGTCTTCCCGACCTTCTGAATGAATTTGACTCGTCAATAGTATTTTAGCATAAATTATTGGTTCTTGTTGTCTTGAAATCGAAGTTCTTTTTGCAACTCCTAAGATAGATAAAGTTGCTGAATTGACGACTTTCATCTTTCTTCTACCTCGATGCCAAAGGATGTTCAAGCGTTTTGCTTCAGTCTCCATCATGAATTTGTGGGTGGCTCCACAGTCGACAATGGTGTTCCTAACCACTCTATGGTTAACCCAGGTCTTGACATACATAAGATCACGTTCCACTAGCTTTTATATCTCGTCCACTCTCTTCTAGAGAGTGGACAAGTACTTTAGTGCCCTCTCTAAAAGTGTTTCATTTTATTGTCGTCTCATACTCTTGCTTCTAAATTCATTCCAGGTTTAGCTTGAAAGACATATAGGGCCACCTTCTGTGGGCGTTCAGATTCTTGATAGGTCCCTTTTCATATGAAGCAAGACAAGGAGCATTGAATAGGACTATTCTTGTTGTAAGGTCTCTGTCATTGAATTCTACCTCTTTGTTGGGAGGACTTGTCTTCCCCTCCTTTGCCTTCAAGTCGGTCACCTCTTTCGTCTTGGGGAGTTGGGTTGATAATTTCTATTACTTCCACTTATGGAAGTCTAAGTCTGCCTTTTATCTAGGTTGATTGTTGCTATGGTCAAATAGTTATTCGGCTGCCGTGGAAAGATCTTGAAATATTTGTTCGTAAAGCATTGCCTTAGCCCACAGCTTCAGTCTCTTAAAAAAATTGAAGACCTTGTCTTTCTCGAACATGTCATGAATATCCAGCATAATCCAATAAAATTGTTTAATGTAATTTCGGATATCCCCAAAATGCCTCAACTCTCTTAATTTCTATATTGCTATTATCTCGACAAAATATGGGAAGAACTGTGACCGAAGTTCTTGTGTTAAACTCTTCCAAGTGTCCACGATACATTGACCATCTTGAATATCCATATACTTGGATCTCCACCACAACTGTGCATCTCTCGCTAGATGTATTGTGACAAACGTGACCTGGGCCCACATTCATGTACGTCGACTGTGTGTAGAGAATTACAACACATCCATTTATACCTATATATTTAAATAGAGCCTATTTTAGGCCTCACATGGCATCATAGAAATTGCATGTGATTACAATTTTTAATGTCAGTCCCGGGACGACTTTTGTAATGAGGTCCCTGCAATTGTGTTCTTCTAGATAGTTTTTTCTACCTTGAATAATGTTTATGTTACTTTAGACCGACATGTTAAGTTGTTTGATTTATTATAGACTTGCTTGTACTTAGGCTCTGCTGGATGAAGAAGAAGCCATTAGGATTGTTTATGTTTGTTTTAAATTTGAGGCTTTTGAATCTTGAAAGTCTTGTTTATTTAGAATTTTTGGACTAACAGTAGAAGTTCAGCTTGTTTTAAAATTTGTCTTTCAATTGTTGTGGCTCATCTAAATGTTTCCCTTAATTGGACTCTCCCAAATTTAAAATAAGGATATTGTAATAAATTCTTTCATTCCTTATGTGTTCATAAGTTTAGTATCCGAAGGCTCTTACCTAAATTACATATGGATGATTTTCCAGTCTCGAATTCTTGAGTTATTTTAAATGTAGCATAAAAAATTATGAATTATTCCGTGCAAGAAAAATGAATCAAGAAAATTTGAAAAATGAATTTTGAAAAATAGTCCTGAAAGAACAAAAATTAGAAGCATAACTGTGAAATCAAGAATCGCACAAATAGTCCTAAAGCTTTGAAAATTACAAAAATAGCCTTCATAAGTTGGAATATTATGGAACTAACACACCAAGGGGACAAATTTCCGATTGAGGCACTTGTTTGCCACATCATTGCATTTGGCAATTGAGGATCTGACATGGCAGGAGGATGATTGATTGGTCGGTTGAATTGTGCGCTTCCTCCTCAATCTCCGAAAAAATGTCTTTCCTTTTAGTAAGTCATTTGTAACGATTCTAAATTTTAACATACACTCGCTACTAATGTCTCATGCTCATCTATAATGCGGAAATATAACTCTTACATGAACATAATTGATAACGTAAACTTCAAAAAAACGTTTAAAACAACTTCTTCTCTGAAAAACACAGCCATGGTCTTACCTGTTTAAATATGAAATACTCGTCATCCGTACAAGTGCGCCTTGCCTTTACCTGAAAAATGATGTGGCACACGGCCTGAGTATTTCAAAGAATACTCAGTAAGTGGCCCC
>NW_019646499.1:44321-56465 GCF_002806865.2 Cucurbita pepo subsp. pepo
TTTCTTTTACTCTCTATATTTTCTCTTTACTTTACTGTTGTTTATTTTTTTTTTCTTTTACTCTCTGTATTTTCTCTTTACTTTACTGTTGTTTATTTTTTTTCTTTTCCATTTCTACTTTTCTCTCTTCCCTTTTGATTTTGTTTACGGTATTTGGCCTCCTATATATATATATATATTTTGTCTTTTCTTTTGATTTTGTTAACAGTACTCTGGCTCTCTACGGTCATCTCATATTTTTTTGTATTCTAATTAATTCTTCTTTCCAAATTTTTGCTTTATCGTATATGTATTTTTTTTTCTTCCTTCAATTTTTTAAAATCTAAAATTCACAGATAAATTTTCATTCCAAATCTTTCCTTTATCTTTCTTTTCTTATTTACCTGTTAATTTTTTGTTCCTATTCTTCTCTTTTACTCTCTATTTTGTATTTATTTTTCTATGTGTTATGTTGACAAATATTTGCCTCATCTGTTCTAGTTATTTTCTATGGTCTAACCTCATAACCAAAAATCTAAATAACGGCCAAGATAACAGAGATCTAATTCTGAATAATTAGACAAATGAAAAGGAAATATGATCTGTATAAATGAAAAAGAGATCAGAGATCTCAAACATGACTTACCATAATAACAACAAGATCCCTCCCCAAATTAAATCTCCACTCTCCATGTAAATCTTGGTTGTTTGTATTTTTTGTTTTTTTTTTCATTTTAGTAACCACGGATGATCCAGTATTCTGATTTGGGATATTGACTGATGAGTTGGTTGAGGAGAGATAGTTGGGAGAGGAAGGAGGGGTCAGTGGAGAGTAGTTTAGGGAAAATATTATTTTAATTATTATTATTATTATTTTTATTATTATTTTTATTTTTATTTTTATTTTTTTATTTTTTATTTTTTTTTTGTCGTTACACCATTAAATTTTGTGTTTTTTAATTAGTAAAAAGGATCCATTAGGAATGAATGAGAAGATCACATCGAAAATTTGTTGGTTGGGATTGTGCATGGATTCTTTTATTAGTATAGGGGTAGGGTAAAAAGTTTTAGTGAACCTCATTAGGGCGGCTGCTTGTTATTACTTTGGCTTCGCCTTGGAGAAGAACGTTTTTTTGTTTGAGTTTGAAGTCGTTACCTTGTTGGAGCCATCTCGACAAGACCCTTCTCTCCCCTCAAGGAGTTCTAGGGAAGAACCTAGAACCCAATTTACTTGGGGTCTTACATCCTTTGTGCTCGAGGGAAGAACCTACATCCCCTTTACTTAGAATTTAAGGCATATACACAACGTTTTTTAAACTCATAAGGATTATTTTCCATTAAGGCATCGAGCACAAAGGATGTAAGACCCCAAGTAAAGTTAAGACACCCTAAGAGGGTTTAAGGAATCCAATAAAATACTAAGAGGCTCAAAAAAGATAATGGTACCTAAGAAAAGATATTTTCAATGCCGAGTAAGATTTAGAAAGATTTAGAAAAACAAAATAGTAAGCCTCAATGGCAAAAAGGTCCTTTTATTAATTTTAATTTTAAAGAAACATTCAGGGGTTATAATTACTCATTGAGAATGAATTTTAAGATGTTTTAAGAAAAAAANAAAGAAGTAAAAAAAATTTTAGAAAATTTTTGGATTTTTCATAAATATTTAAAAATGACAAATTACAAAAATGCCTATTAACTTCAAAATAATTATGAAAATGTTATGCAATACATTTAATTTCAGAGCTTCAAAAACGCGTTGATGGATGTGAATAAAAAGTTGTTCGAATTATCATAAGATGTTGCAATTCATACCACATCAAATAAGAATTAAATTTCATTTATTCTAAGATGATTACCAACGTTGGACGGGTGATAATTTAGAGTTATGATATTTTATTAATGTATTTAATGACTTTTTATTTATTTTAAGGTTAC
Source organism: Cucurbita pepo subsp. pepo (assembly GCF_002806865.2). Classification (NCBI taxonomy): domain Eukaryota; kingdom Viridiplantae; phylum Streptophyta; class Magnoliopsida; order Cucurbitales; family Cucurbitaceae; genus Cucurbita; species Cucurbita pepo. Next base: position 46,236 of record NW_019646499.1, read on the forward strand.
ATTCGGCGGGTGGTTAACTATGACCATCAAATATGAAAGTTACCACTTTGTAATTGTTTTAGAGTAGGTCAAAGATTTTATTTTGAGGCTATATAAATACGTGTATGTTGTCTGTGTAAACTAGACTTGAAAATGTAGTAAAAAGAGTATGTTATTTTTTATAGCCAAGGGCTAAGTTTACTTGATTATATGTAATTTAGGTTGCATGCTTCGAATCATCCAAGTTTAACTTATTAATTTTGCCTGCAAAGTTATTCAAATCTCAAATAAGTGTTATTACCTTGAAATATTGGATTAATAAGGTAATTCAAATTTTACTCGGTGATTTTTTTTTTTTTTTTTTTTTTTTTTTTTTTTTTTTTTTTTTTTTTTTTTNTTAGATTACTCAGATGTAAAGATCTTATTATCCAATAAGGTTGTTGGATCAAATTCTCAAGAGTTCCCATCATTTTGAATGATATATATTTGACTTCGGGTATTAGCGTTTGTAAACTACAGGTTTGCATATCGAAAATATTTATGAAAGTTCGTATATTCAACTGGCTAAGGTTACCATTCACGAGCCGTTATGAATATTAAGAGAGTATGACCTAGTGCCCACAAGACTAGCAAAATTACGAGGAAGAAAAAAATGTAATATTTTTGAGTCTTTGTTCTCCATTTCTCTATAAATCTACTAGTTTTATTTAGATTTAAGTTTTAAATTTTTAGTAGGGTGTTTTTGGAAACATTTCTCACAAGTTTCATAAAAGAAGCTGGAGTTTATTCAAATTGGAAGTCGAGATTCCGACTTAGTTATTTCTTCTCTGTTTGATTATAAATTACAGAAAAAAAGTAACTTTCGTAAATGAACCAAGTTGATTCAAGTTATATAGAAAAAGTTGTGAAAATATAGAACACAATATTAAAACTTGATCGATTTAAGAAAATTGATTGCACAGACCGATGAAGGGTAGAGGCGGTGAGCACATCGAGTTGCCCATAGGACACTTGTTAAGCAATCGTTGGAAACATACATTAGCTGATGACGGAGACACACGTTGCACCATCAACATCAACATGACACATGCATTAGCTAATGTCGGAGACACGCATTGCACCATCCAGATCAATTTGACCGATCCGTCTCTGTGTGTTTGACCTGCTCTACCAACGTGTCTCCAAAGATCCAATTCATCGGTCTGTGCTCGTGGAATGTGAAAGTGCATGTGTTTCATGGTAAGTTTCTTTTTTGGTCCGTTCGACTTCCAAACGAGTGTTTTTTTTTTTTTTTTTTTTTTTTTTANTTTTGACTTGAATTTGGACCTACTAAAGAAATTTTAGAAGATTTGGAGTTTCTAACACGTAGAAAAGCTAAATCGGGAAGACACGCGTAATCTAAATAAGCACCCTCATGGACTTCAAGACAATAATACTTGTAGGGATCACTAGGACGCGCTAGCATGCAAGCATTCCTTTCCTTGGGTAGTTAAGAAAAATGCATGTTAAAGACTTGAGAATGACGTTTTTTTTTTAATCAATATGGATTATATATATGTTATGATAAAGTTACCATTATGCCTCATTTTTTGAGATTTCAAGGAGCATGTTGTTTGATGTATTATGCAAAGCTAGAAAGAGAATATGTATGAAAAGAATACGAGTTCCGCAATATAGATGACTAAGCTATTGATTGCTTGTGGATGTATATAATAAAATGATGTAAAATTCACAAGAGTAAGTGCAAGTATACACTGTCACAAGTAGCAAGTAATAAGTAAATTATCGATTCCACATATCGAACCTATCTTTTTGGTTAATTTTATAGCTGTGAGTTTTTCAGTAACATTCAAATGGGTGTCGGTGATTTTAACTACTTAAACAAAACTAAAACAGAGTGTCACTACTGTTGAAAAACAGAAAATGATGAAAAAATCAACTCTAATGAGGAAGGTTCAGCTAAGAGAGATTAAATAGATAAGTTGTTGAGTTTTGTGGTAGATTTTAGTTCCTTTTAATAGATTCTCAAGCCCATTTCCGAGGGTCATGAATGGTGATTATTTACATAATAGTTGTAATTTCTATTAACAAGGCTCTAGGAGAAGAATTATTCCTAACCCTTCTATTACCTTCAAGTCTTCTTGCTATGAAACTACAGTATTAAAGAGGATTTCATTGCTCCCTCTCTTCTCCCGAACAAGAGAACAACTATGTATGTAAAATAGCTAATTAAACACACATGTAAATCATTAACAACAACTCTTTAATAAACTAAAATCATACCGTCAACATACTTAAACTATATAAAACTCTCTCGCCTCCCCTATAAAGTTTAGCTCTCCATACAAACTGAATTAAACAGAGAAATCCACATCTCAATCATGTAAAATTGATGGAATAAGAAAAGAGAATAAAGAAATAAAGAGTTATCCCGGTTTGTTGTCATTCGTCAATGGAAGTTCCCTTCTCTTGAGCTCTTACGTCCACCTCTTTGTCCTAATCAATCCTTGTTGGTCTCCTTTTCCTTCTGCTGTCAACAGCTGCTGGATTAGAGTTTTCTTCTTCTTCTCTAGTTTCGTAGCAGCAGAGGCTGCTACTGTGTAATTCGATTTTTCTCCCTAAGTGTAGCCCTCTTCTCTTGGTCTTCTTTTTTCTTTTATATTGAGCATGGGTTCCTCTATGGGGGTGAAAAGGAATAAGTTGTCCACATAGGATGTTCCTCGTTGGGCAGTCAATGACCCACTTGAGTTTGTTTGCATGAATATTTTAGTTTATGTTTTTCACTGCTTTAGGTGATTGATATGATATTTTCCTAATAAGCTTGCATAAATATTTAGAATATGTATACCATGATCTAGGCGATCGATAGGATAATCACTCTAGCAAAGCATGCATGGGAGAACCATGCAAAGTTTAGAGTGCTGGGGCTAAAGTGGTTTACATGCTTACCTAGGTCAGTATGTTCCCAATGGACCTTGCACCCCAAGATCGTCAGCACATAGAGATTTAGACTTGTGTGCAGGTAGAGATTGGTTTAGCTCAAAGGAGTTAACCATAAACATCCTTGAAACATGAGATGAGATTAACCGCCTAGATGCCCTTAATAACCTAGTAGACTTGCATGACATCAAAAAATGACAAAGGTAGCTCTCCTAACCATTAGTAGTATGTATGGGGTCATTAGTTTAACGGTGCCATCAGAGTCTCCACTATCCTTTCTACTACAATACCCATATCATCGAGTTTCACTCTTGTACTCGTGGATGACAAGGAGGCTTGTACACACCAAACTGTCCTCACTAGAGAGAATTTTACGAGCTAGTGCCTCGACTTGAGACATCAGTTTCACACTGCATAGGCAGAGCAAGCTAACGTAAGTCAAAAGAACATAAGATTAGTTCACCCCATAGATGAGACTAGTCACTTGACAGATCCACAGAGCCAAGAAAGGGTGAGCCATCTCCTTCGAACTCAAAGTGGGTCCTCGAGCGAATAGTGTACCACTCAAAATTTTAAGACACCCCAATTCTCAAATAGTAGTAGATTCTAGACCAAAACTTCCTAGATCTCAAAGTAAAGCATGTGGATACCCATTAGGTTTCATATGTGATGAATGCCTTAAGTAGGTTAGTTATAGAGTATATTTATACTCACTTGTTTTTCCTTTCTTTTTTAGGTGCTTGCAGGCTGTCGTTCGAGGTAGATGAGCGTTTCGTGACTTGTGCGGTCACAGAGGGGATTGGGCTGTGGGTCGGGTTAGATCGAATCTAGGTGATATGTCTCAACAGAACGCTTAATGCATTTGTCCAGTCGATATGTGTTGGCTCATCCACTTTAACGCACAAGTTTTACTTAAGATTTAAGTTCTTAATTTTTAGTATGATGTCCTTGGAGGTATTTTTTAATAGTTTCATAAAGATAGTCGAAGTTGATTTGGGTCTCGAGTTGAAGTTTTGTCTTGCCTCTGGAACAATAAGATTTCAATGATCGCGGACTAAGTCGAAGTGGGGAAAACATCAAAAGGTGTGTAGTACGATAAGAGGATGTCTTAGAGATGTCAAACTTTGGTGTTTTCTAGTATTTTTTTTTTTATATTTTGTTTTAATTTGTATCTCGTTCCTAATCACCATTTTGTAATAAAGGAAGAGAACGAATTGGTAATTGATTTCACTTTGTTAATTAAATGAAGTTTTCTTTTATTTTAAATTTCGCAAAATTTTAACTTAATTTTATTATTTTTATTGTACTCTTGTTCATTTTTTTTAGTCACGGTCTAATACTAAAGCTTTGAGAATCAGGTTGTGATATAGGGTTCCATGAACAATATTTGTGTAGTGGGCACACATGCACAATACAAAGAGTAGAATGTTTGTTTTAAATGATATTCTTGTAAAAACAGGCATTACACCTTAAAACAACATTTAACAAAAAGTTAAAATTATTCTATGAATAGTTTACCTTACCTACAATATTTGACTCTCTTTAATTTTGGGAACATGCCAACCATAATATAATCCTTTTTTAGGGTTTACAATCACCTATGTTCAAAGTATATATAACTCTAATTAGTTCTCTCTTATTCACGTCTACATCTCTATTAAAAAAAACACAATATCTTCTTTTCATATTACATTCATCTAAATAGAGATGGTGAATAGAATGCAAACTCGGATTGAGGTGGCGCCAATAATTCTCGTACAATATAAAAGGTCTTCAAGTTCTTTCAAATTAGAGACCATAATTGAAGAAAGTCCTAGGAACTTTGAGGTTTTCCAAAAGAGATGTTTATTTGTTCTTCCCATTTGTTTATCTTTTCTATATTATGTCTTTTTGTATAGACAATATTCATATTAGTTTATGTTTGAATTACTCTCTTACTTTTTTTCGTATTGAGAGTTAACTTTTGTATTGACTGACTGAAATCTTGTCTAGAAAACAATAGCAAGAATCTAAACAACAATTTTAATGGTCAAATTATTAAAATATGTCCTTGTGCTCATCCAAATGTTTCACAAACAGGCAGAAACTTTTATTTACACCCAAATTATGAAGGTAGCTGAATTATATAAAATGATATTAGATTCACGAGTGTAAACCAAACATAATAAATTATCGACAATCTTGATTATAGTTTAGTAATATGAATATTAAATATAATATTTATTTTAATAACTTAAATATTTACAACTGAGAAAATAAATATGTAACAGCTAATTTGGATGACGATGAATGGAAACTTGGATTTATCGTTTTCGAAATGAAGTATCGGAAATTGGACTCTCCCTAATTTAAAATATGCAAAGACATTGTAATAAATTTTGCCATTCTTTACGTGTTCATAAATTTTGCATCCGAAGGCTCTTACATGATCACGTATGGAGTTCTTGATTGTTTTAAATTTAGCACCAAAATTTATGAATTGTTCCATAAAGGAAATTTGAAGCCAAATGGAAAAATGGAAGATAAATAAGGAAAGAAGTTTCAAAAAAATTAGAACTTTTTAAAAATGAATTTGGAAAAATAGAACTGAAACAACACAAATTGAAAAAAAATGGAGGTGGGTTAAGATGGAACTATAAAGCTATTTTTATTAAGAACATATTGAAGATTGCATTTAGGAGTATTAAGAGATTTTCATTAAGTCCTTTGACAGGACTAATGTCCTACCAAGTTTATGAATCAAATGAATTGAGTATATATGGAAATATCTTGGTACGGTCAACATTGTCATCTTTGATGATATACCGGCATACACTAAGATGGAGGTGGGTTAAGAGGAACACCTAAAGAGAGCCCTTATAGTGCTAAAAGTGCACCAATTGTACACTAAGTTCTTGAAGCACGAGTTTTTATTGTGGAAGAGGTCTTCCTAGGTCGTGAGGCATCAAGTAAAGGGATAGAGTGCATCTAGTGGCAACAGAAACATGGCTGGAGGCTATAAAGATGACCATCCAATATTAGAACTACCTTGAAGAGTATCAAGTACACCATGTCACATTCATGCCAGAGGCGTGGCACACTTCAGAAGAAGAGTGCCTTAAAGATGCTCAATATCAAAGAATAGCTAGTGACGCAGTTCTAGTTCAAAGACGCCTTCTTCTTAATGAAGTACTACCCTTTTTTAGCCAAGCAAATGAATTAAGTAACCTTTTTGAACTGTATTAGGGTGAGAAGACAGTCAGACAGTACGACCTGGTGCCCAATATACTAGCAAGGTTTGCGCCAGAGTTGGTCAATACAGAGAAGATGAATTTGGACTACTTCATAACGATATCCATAACTTAAAATAGCCAGGGGCACAAGCATTGCATATTGAAATATGATTGACAAACCCACTTGGATTAGAGCCTAGAGAGCCAAGGTAATTGTAATCACGCCATCATGTATGGTAATACCCTAGTAGTGACCTTTAAATCCTGACACAGTGAAAACGTCATTAATGAGAGTGGGGTAGCTTTAGGAGCACCCTAGGAGTTAAAAAACATGTTGTTCAACAGGGGATTCAAGGAAGTGTTCCCAAACGAACTATAAAGTTTAATACAATTTAATCATCCACAAGAGGATGTGCATGTGCAGTGAGCAGATGTCCATAATAACGATAAAATAAAGTTACCATAGATATAATACGACAACTTGAACAAGCTAGAGAAAAAACTTTAAAATTATTTATTCTAATAATTCTAACAATCACACATGTTGAAAATTATTCTATAAACCGTTTATCTTACCAACATTACTTTTTCTACTTTCTAAATATGGCTTCTATATAGCCCCAACTATTTCTTTAATTTTGGGACCTTGCCAACATTTCTATATTATGTCCTTTTGTATAGACAATATTCATATTAATTTATGTTTGAATTACTCTCTTACCTTTTCTATTCAGAATTAATTTTTGTATTGACCATTGATCTTATTTAAAAAATAATTGCAAGAATCTAAACCATGGTCCCATTCCTAAAATTTGACCTCAAATTATTGTAGCTCATTTAAATGTTTCCCAAACACTGAAATTTTTAATTACACCCAAAATGATGAATGCAACATAATTTGATACTTGATTAATGAGTAAAAACATTATTAATATAAAGTAAACCAAAACGTAATAAATCTTAATTACAATTTAGTAATATGAAGATTAAATAATGATTAGGGTGATGATGACTATAAAAAGTAAAAAAAAAATACTAATACTAAAGATTATTTGATGAATAATGATTTTTTTAGAAATATTATATTATTTTTAAATAAAAAAATATATTATATTTATTCTCATGACTGGAGTATTTACAAATATTTTAAAATGAGAAAATAAATATGCAACAGCTAATTTGGATGATGATGAATGGAGGACTTGGATTTATCGTTTCCAAAATGAATTATCAAAAGTTTGACTCTCCATGCTTTAATTGTAATAAAAATTTCTCATTCTTTACTTGTTCATGTTCATTGGTTCCGCATCCAAAGGATACAAGCTAGCATTGGAAAAATATAAACTAATTAAATATTGAAAATAAAATAAAATATACTATAAATCAAATCACGAAAAAATATAAACTAATTAAATATTGAAAATAAAATAAAATATACTATAAATCAAATCACGAAGGAATGAAGGAAAGAATATTAAGATATAATATATGAAATATATTCCATAACTAATATATTATCCAAATATTATATCTTAACACTCTTACATAAATTACGTATGGGGTGATAATTCCAGTCCTGAGTTCTATAGTTGTTTTAAATGTAGCACAAAAAATTATGAATTATTTAGTGAAAGAAAATTTGAAGGGATACTAAAGTAACAACCGAAGATAATAAGGAAAGAAGTTAAAAAAAAAATCTGAAATTCTCAAAAATGAATTTGGAAAAATAGTCCTCAAAGAACACAAATTAAAAAAACAGGACTGAAATCAAGAACCACACAGATGGGCCTAATGTTTTGAAATTACAAAAATAGCCTCAATAAGTTGGAAAATCAAGGAACTAACACACCAAGGAGACAAATTTCCAATTGTGCCAATTGTTTGCGGTATCATTAGGTTTGGCCATTGTGGATTCTACATGGCCGGAGGATGATTGATTGGGTTGTTGAAGTGTGCTAGAAAGGTGCAACTGGCTTCCTCCTCGAGCTCCAATGAATCCAAAATTTACCCAATTCTTCAAACGCTATGTCGTCCCTCCCTATTGTATTTTATGGCTTGAAACTTTGACCTTCTTGTACCAGAGCTTAGAGAGTCTAAATTTCATAAAATTCTCACAAGAACAATCACTGATATAAGAAATAATGGAGCTAAAACACTCATAATTGATTATTGTTGGTACAAGTGAGGAAGGCATCAAAGAGTTCAAACAACAAATGATGAAAGAATTTGAGATGATTGATCTCGGGTTACTCACCTACTACCTCGGTATTGAAGTGGACCAAAGGAAGGATTGCATGATGCTAAAGAAATCGGCCTATGCAAAGAAGATGTTACAACATATTAAAATGACAGAGTGCAACCTGATCAAGTATCTAATGGATGCAAAGTTACAACTTGAAAAGGATGCTAAAGGAAGTTTGGTGAATTCCATTGTGTACAGGTGTGTCATCTAAAGTCTGAGGTACTTGACTCATACTTGTCTGAACCTTTCATCTGCTATTGGAATGATGAGTAGGTACATGAAAAAACCTACACGGATGTATCATCAAAAGGATAAGTACATTCCCCTCTTTGTGAAGAAAATCACAAGCTACAAACTAAAGTATCAAAGAGGTCGAGGTTCTGAAGAACTAGTTAGTTTTACCAATAGTAAATTAATTGGAAACATTCACGATAAAAAAAAGCACCATAAGAATGACATTTTATCTCAACATAAATTTGATCTCTTGGCAATCTCAGAAGTAGCGAACTGTGGCACTATCTTCCTATGAGGACGAGTTTATGGCTGCAACTGTGGCATCATGCCAAGCATTATGGCTGAGAAAATTGTTCGAGCGAAGTGACCAAAAGTGAATCAAAATCGGTAACCCTCTCTGTCGATAACAAATACACGATTGCATTGATGAAGAATCAAGTATTTCATGAACGCAGCAAACACATTGATACTCTCTTTCACTTCATCCATGAGTATGTCGAGAAGAGACAGATTGTTGGAGTTCATATGCACCAGAGAGCTACATGCGGATATTCTAACCAAGACCCTAGTAATGGTAAGTAACCAATGGTGGAGCAAGTTTAGTGATTTATTTAGGAACTTCTTAGTAGTTTTTAATGTAAGGGAAAGTTTAGGAAATTTGTCAGTGTTTTCGCCACTATAAATACTCGTTTTTTTTAAGTATTGGGTTAAATTAGGTACCAAATTGTTATTTTCAACTATATATCATCCTCAGAGTGAGGGACAAAACTGAGGTGGTTAATAGAATATCGGTTAGGGCTATTATTTCTAAGAATATTAAATCTTGGGACGAAGGTTCGTATTTAATCTATTTACGCCTCTTGATTTGCTTCCTATTCCTTCTAATGTTTTTTTGAGTGAAGCCGCCATAAGTAAGAAAAATTTGATCAAAACCCTACGCAAAGAGGTGAAGGAGAGAATTGAAAAACAAAATTTCAAAGTTGGATCAAGAGTTAACAAAGGATGAAAAGAACTCATTTTTAAACCCGGTGACAGGGGTTGGATACATTTTCGCAAGGAGCGATACTCATAATAAATGAAGACAAAGTTACATTCAAGAGGGGATGACCCTTACCAAGTTCTTGAAAGAATTAACAATGCGTATAAAATTGATCTTCTTGTTGAATTTTCAGTACATTCTACTTTCAATGTTGCTGACTTGAGTCATTTTGACATAGATGATGATTTTCCTGATTCAAGGACCAATCCTTTTGAAGAGGGGGAGGATGACAAGAATCACGTTGTTTCAAATGTTCCAACTAGATCTATTACATGATTCAAGACCAAGAAAATTCAACAAACATTCATTCTTTATCTAAAGAATTTGATAGGCTTGGTTCATGTGTGACAAACTAATTCAATTGAGGAAGGACGTTTGAAGCTTTAGAAGTGAATATTTGGACCGTTTAAGTTAAGAATGAGATTGTTATAAATAGCAATTGATTGATAATTTATTTACAAATATATTTATTATTTTAATTCCATAACTTTTTGTACTGGGACAAAAGATGGGAAGTTACTTGTAAAAATGGTCATAACTTCTCTTTCATTAGACATTTGAAGGGTAGCGGGGAGTAACTTACC
>NW_019646499.1:58888-62821 GCF_002806865.2 Cucurbita pepo subsp. pepo
AATAGATGGGGTTGTAGATGCCCTTAAACTCCTAGTAGATCTCCACGACATCAAAGTATGATAAAGTTAGTAATATGTACAAAGTCATCAATTGAATAGTGCCATCAGAGCCTCCACTAACCTTTTCATTCTGAGACTTGTATCATTGAGTTACACTCCTGTAGCCATACCATCGACCATGGCATGGGGCATGTTAGGGTTGTTCGACCTACCAGTTTTGTTGCATTACCTTACACAATAGATTCATCTTAAGATAGGGTGTGGGATCACGCGGGTAGTACAAATCTTTCCTGATAGAGTGTGGGTTCAGGAAGGTAACCCTGGTAGCTGGAAAGCACAAGGGTTATACCTCCAACCTTGGTTGACTATATGGCTATATGGGAAGGGTTTTCCAGCTAACCTCCCATGGAGGACGAGCAAGCTAGCGCACACTATACTGTCCCCACTAGAGAGAGTTCAATCAGGTAGCGCCTCAACTCCAGATATCAATTTCACATTGGATAGGCAGAGTAAGCTATCCTAAGACAAAGAAAAGTAAAGTAGTTCACTCAAAAGAAGGGACTAGTTGCTTGACAGATCTTCGACGCTAGGAAAGGGTGAACATCCTCCTTCTAATGCAACATTGGTATGTGAGGAAATGAAGTACAGCTCGAAACTTCGAAGAACCCCAGATGCTCAGATAGCAATAGAGTCTAACCTAGAGCTTCCTAAAACCTAGAGTAAAGCCCGTGAATACCAACTATGTTAAGGATGCGATGAGAGCCTATAAGTAGGTTGCTTACTGAGTATATTTATACTCGCCCATACTCGCCCATTTTCCTTTTCTTTTTCAGGTGTTCTTAGCCTGCCTAGTAGAGGTAGAGGAGTATTTCAAGAGCTGGGTAGTCTCAAAGGGGTTGTTCTCGAGCATCAATTCATCTTTGTATTTGTTTCTTTTGTATTTTGTTTTTAATTCTATCCTAAACCAATTTTTTACTTTGTAATAAATTTAAATAACAAATTCTTTTAATTGGATTTTGTTTTGTACTTGATGGTGGTGTTGTCGTCTTTATTCAATTTTAAAATTTTACAAGATTTTCATCTTTTATTTTTATTCTATTTAGTTTTGTCAATTTCTTTTTAGCCATAATTCGGGATTTGAAGCCTAAAAATTGAGTTATGACATATTAGTATCAGAGTAGGGAATTTTAGGTCATGTAGACTTTTTCTTTGGGTAGAGAGATAAACCTTTTTATGATCAGTTATACAATGTTACCCTATATAGGGTAAGACATCTATAAATTTGATTTATGTTTTTTTGTAACCATTTATAGATATACAGTTATCATAATGTTCTAGGGCATTAAAGAGTGAATGTTAACACTGTAAGATTATTCTAGATCTAAGTTATAATGTACATATATGGAGATGAAGCGATAAGGGTCATGAGACAGCAGACTAGTAGTAAGGAGAAAGAGAGTCGACGCCATAGAGCGTGAAACGTCCAACTCATTCATTTGGGTATGAGATACCTTTAGGCCAAGTACCAAATAAGGAGTTACCTATGACCAAAGTTTGTGTGATCATAACTCTTGAAGCTAAGCATGCCTCCATTCAGATTGCATTGAAGGCCCAGACATAATAGTTCTTTCAGACAACAATGACCACTAGGGAAATTAAACACCCCATGAGCATATGATGGTCACAATCGAATTTTGGGTACGATGGAATTTTGAGAAATAAGTATCATTAGTCTTCTGAGAGGAGCTACAGAGGTCATGGCTCCAAGATTTTAGTTGCAGTCTTGAGAGGCTAAGTTCAAGTTATAGACATTTAGGAGCCTTGAGAGACTAAGTTCAAGTTATAGATATTTAGGAGTGTGTAAGGTGCATAATGCCATTAATGAGTTATGGGATGATTGACATAACTAGTAAGGGATGACCTAAGAGATTATAAGTTTGCTATTTACTTCAGAGGAGAAGCCCATGCTCAGTAACAACACGTGCTTGTCAGGATTATGTGACAACATTCTAAGTCGTCTTTCAGACTGGACAAGCATGATCACAGAGTAAAGGATGTTGAACTTTTAGTATAGACCATTTAACTTTGGATTCGATGGAAACAGAAAATGGATCAAACTATGGTCACACCTCCACGGTCTAAGGAGAGCAAAGACCAGATGCCGTGAAAATAAGAACCTACCCTCGAATGGGTTATATGGACTACAAAGATTTGAAGTTTTGTTTCATTTGCATACTTACGTACAAGATACTTATGATACATCTCAAGAAAAGGCAGAGCCTCTAGACAACACAACTCACGAAACTACCTTAGTGGTAATAGCGTTCCTAACGAGCAAACAGGTAAGGCTAGCATGAGACATAGTTTGTCATAAGGGATACTTGGGCATAGGATATTATGCTTAATTGTAGAAAAAGCATTCCATAGCTTAAGGAAATCTAACCACTAAACTAGAGTTTATAGAAAATTCCTTAGGATCTCGTACAGGAAACCTGAGAGGATGTCGTGCTCAAAAGAGCTGGTGAAGAGATATTACAATCATAAGATGCACAACCAGGTTAGCTAAAAGACATTACGAGAGCTAGCTTAGGTGAACACAAAAGACTTATGTAAGGATTATCAGTATCCAAATAGCCACACTTCACTCAAATGAGTATCATTGCTTAAGAAAGCTATGAGACGGGACAATACACTATGCAAAAAGGCTCAAGTTGGCCACATGAGGAGAACTAAAAGGCTATCTTTGACAAGAAAAAAGATGGTGGTGGGTTAAGATGGAACTACACAGGTATTTTTATTTAGAAAACATGTTGAAGACTAATTCAGAAGTTGTTACGAAGACTAAGAGATTTTATCATTATGTCCTTTGACCTGACTAATAACCTACAAAGTTTATGAATCAAACGAAGTGAGTGTTCATGGGACTATCTCAAAACGGTCAACATTGTCATCTTTGACGATATACAAGCATGTACCAACATGAAGGTAGGTTAAGAGGAACACCTAAAGAGAGCTCGTACAGTCTTAAGAGTGCACCAATTGTACACCAAGTTCTTGAAGCGCAAGTTTTTGGCTGTAGGAAGAGGCCTTTCTAGGTCGCGTGGTACCGAGTAAGGGTATCAAGTATACCATGCAACATACATGTTCAGAGGCGTACTGCCTTAAAGAGTATCAAGTACACATGTCGCATACATGCTCAGAGGCATGACACATTTTAGAAGAAAAGTGTCTTGAAGATTCTCAATATCGAGGAACAGCTAGTGACGTAGTCCCAGTTCAAAGACGCCTACTTAATGAAGTACTATCCATTTGTATCCAAGCTCATGAATTAAGTAGCCTTCCTTGAACCGTTTTAGGGTGAGAAGACAATTAGACAATACGACCTAGTGCCTAATAGTCTTGCAAGGTTTGTGCTAGAGTTGGTCAATACAAGGTTTGCAAGGTTTGTGCTAGAGTTGGTCATCGTGGGTCTCGTGTACGAGATCCAGAACTTGAGATAGCCAGACACAGAAACATTGCGCAATGAAATAATGATTGACATGCTCACTTGGATTAAAGCCTATAGAGTCAATGTGAATATAACCACGTCGTGATGGATGGTAATGCCCTAGTAGTGACCTTTAACCTCTTGACATGGTGAAACATTACAAACGAGAGTGGGGTAGCTTTAGGAGCACTCCAAGAGTTAGAAGCACATTGGTGGATGGGAAATTCTAAGGAAGTATTCCAAAAGGACTCTAAGGTTTAGTATGTCTTAATCATCCACATAATGATGTGCATTGAGCAGATGTTCATAGTCACGATTAAGTAGAAAACCACGGAGACCATATGACAACTTGAGCAAGGTAAATGGACAAGAGAATGTCCTACTATGGGATTTGGGTATAAGAAACTTCCGGGGATGAAAAGTTTTAAAGAGGGAAGAATTTGTAA
>NW_019646499.1:64992-68585 GCF_002806865.2 Cucurbita pepo subsp. pepo
CACTTCATCCATGAGTATGTCGAGAAGAGACAGATTGTTGGAGTTCATATGCACCAGAGAGCTACATGCGGATATTCTAACCAAGACCCTAGTAATGGTAAGTAACCAATGGTGGAGCAAGTTTAGTGATTTATTTAGGAACTTCTTAGTAGTTTTTAATGTAAGGGAAAGTTTAGGAAATTTGTCAGTGTTTTCGCCACTATAAATACTCGTTTTTTTTAAGTATTGGGTTAAATTAGGTACCAAATTGTTATTTTCAACTATATATCATCCTCAGAGTGAGGGACAAAACTGAGGTGGTTAATAGAATATCGGTTAGGGCTATTATTTCTAAGAATATTAAATCTTGGGACGAAGGTTCGTATTTAATCTATTTACGCCTCTTGATTTGCTTCCTATTCCTTCTAATGTTTTTTTGAGTGAAGCCGCCATAAGTAAGAAAAATTTGATCAAAACCCTACGCAAAGAGGTGAAGGAGAGAATTGAAAAACAAAATTTCAAAGTTGGATCAAGAGTTAACAAAGGATGAAAAGAACTCATTTTTAAACCCGGTGACAGGGGTTGGATACATTTTCGCAAGGAGCGATACTCATAATAAATGAAGACAAAGTTACATTCAAGAGGGGATGACCCTTACCAAGTTCTTGAAAGAATTAACAATGCGTATAAAATTGATCTTCTTGTTGAATTTTCAGTACATTCTACTTTCAATGTTGCTGACTTGAGTCATTTTGACATAGATGATGATTTTCCTGATTCAAGGACCAATCCTTTTGAAGAGGGGGAGGATGACAAGAATCACGTTGTTTCAAATGTTCCAACTAGATCTATTACATGATTCAAGACCAAGAAAATTCAACAAACATTCATTCTTTATCTAAAGAATTTGATAGGCTTGGTTCATGTGTGACAAACTAATTCAATTGAGGAAGGACGTTTGAAGCTTTAGAAGTGAATATTTGGACCGTTTAAGTTAAGAATGAGATTGTTATAAATAGCAATTGATTGATAATTTATTTACAAATATATTTATTATTTTAATTCCATAACTTTTTGTACTGGGACAAAAGATGGGAAGTTACTTGTAAAAATGGTCATAACTTCTCTTTCATTAGACATTTGAAGGGTAGCGGGGAGTAACTTACCAATCATGACCACTAACTCGTTTTAGTGAACATTTGAAGAGTTGGAAGTTTCTTTGTGGAGAGATAATAAATACCCACAAATTAGTATGTAAAAAGGGAGATTTTGGATGAATGAAATTAAGCTCTCAAGTTAAGACATTCACCCTTATAAATTTGAGCATCGTCAAGTCGATTGTAGAGTGACTCAATTTAGAACAACGTTTCAAATCTTGCTTCTAGATCTTTGATCTCTGGTAATCTAATTCTAGGCTTATCTTTTAGTTGATACGAATTTTGTAATACTAGTCTTAATTTCTTAGGTTCAAAGGTTCTTGTTTCAATCAAACCATTGAATCTTTTAGAATGTGATATAGGGTTCCAAAAATAATATTTTTCTAGTGGGCCAACATGCATTTGGGTAAAGAAGTACAACACATCTATTTATACCATCAAAAAATAAAAGTAAAGCTCAATGCTAAGACATGATCTTAGATCCGACAAGACATGATAGACATTGCATGTGATCGCATTTTCCAATGGGATCACTCACTAAGTATTTTTAAATACTCATTCTTTTCCTAGCATTTTCAGTTAAAGACAAGGGACGTCTAGTCAGATGACGACTTCTGTTATGGAGTCCATGGAATAGTGTTCTTCTAGATAGTTGTTTTACGTTGAAATTTTTTTATGTTATCTTAGACCGGCATGTTAAGTTGTCTGATTTATTATAAACCTAGCTTAAACATAGGCTCCCTTGATGAAGATGCAATTAGTATAGTAGTTTTTAATTTGAGGCATATAAATCTAGAAAGTTTATGCTAAACAAAAGTAGAAGGTTAGCTTTAAAGGATATTCTTATCAAAACTTTGGGAAGTTAACTCTAGTGATATTCCATATTTTAGATTGAAATTTGGGGATTACACCTTAAAACAAAATTATTCTATAAACAGTTTACTTTACCATATTTTTTCTAATTTCTAAATATGGCTTCTAAATAGCTCCAACTAGCTCCAACTGTTTCTTTAATTTTAGGACCTTGCCAACGATAATACAATCCTCTTTTAGCCTTTACAATCACCCATCTTCAAAGTGTATATATATCAATCCTCACATTTCTTCTTCTCAACTCTAATTAGTTCTCTTTAAAAGCATATTCACATTTGCATCTCCATTCAAAAAACACAATATTTTCGTGCCATACTACATTCATCTAAATAAAGATGGTGAATAGAATGCAAAATTGGGTTGAAGTGGCACCAATAATTCTGGTACCATATAAAAGGTCTTCAAGTTCTCCCAAATTAGAGACCATTATTGAAGAAAGTTCCAAGAACTTGAAGGTTTTTCCAATGAGATCTTTATTTGTTCTTCCCATTTGTTTGTCTTTTCTATACTATGTCCTTCTATATAGACAATATTCATATTAGTTACCGCATGTGATATGAACGTCGACCAATTACAATGATAAGAATCAACAAGTTACAACAAGATTTACTCACTAATATTCAAGCTATGGTGAGCTCGTCAAAGGAACAAGCTTTAATCGCTTATATTCAAGATATGGTGAGCTCGTCAAAGGAACAAGCTTTAGTCACTTATATTCAAGTTATGTGAGCTCGTTAGAGAAAATTTTAGAAGATGTTAAAGTCCTTCCCAATATGATGTATAAAGTTGAGCTTCAAGATAAAGGTGCATTAAATGTATTTTAACTTGCATTTAATGAACTCACAGTTGAATTTATGGAACTTAGTCCAACGATGTTAAGGTTATTTTGTTTGTCATTTAAGCTAGTTTTTATTATGGGAGTTAAGTTATATTGTAACCCACATAGGTTACCATATTTCATCATTTACTAGTTATTTTAATATAGAGGTTATGAGTATTTCTCATTAACTAGCCATTTTAATATAGATGTTATGTGTATTTAACTCACATTTGTTAAAGGTTGTCAAAGGCTCTATAAAGTCTTCTTTTTATTAAGTTAACTTTCAAGATTTATATGCTTCAAATTAAACCTTAAACAATCAATTGAACAATTTAACAAGTCGGTCTAAAATAATATAAAAATTATTCAACGTGAAAAAACTATCTAGAAGAACACTACTCTATGGATCCCATAACAGAAGTCGTAGTCATACTAGAAGTTCCTTGTATTTAATTGAAAATTGTTAGGTAAAGAATGAGTATCTAAAAATACTTATTGAGTGACTACACTCTTCACATTGAAAAATGCAATTACATGCCTGATCTATTATGTCTTGTGGGATCTAAAATCAATTCTTGGCCTTAGACTTTATTTTAATTATACTTCTCTACACAAAATTGAAGCACATGCACGTAGGCCTACTAAGCAAATATTTTTCTTGGAACCCTATTTACAAAAGTACAATAAAATAATAAAACAAGGTAAAATTGTACGAAAGTTAAAATCGAACAACTCATTTAAATGACAATTAAAAATTAATTACG
>NW_019646499.1:68826-91097 GCF_002806865.2 Cucurbita pepo subsp. pepo
TCAAATTAAACCTTAAACAATCAATTGAACAATTTAACAAGTCGGTCTAAAATAATATAAAAATTATTCAACGTGAAAAAACTATCTAGAAGAACACTACTCTATGGATCCCATAACAGAAGTCGTAGTCATACTAGAAGTTCCTTGTATTTAATTGAAAATTGTTAGGTAAAGAATGAGTATCTAAAAATACTTATTGAGTGACTACACTCTTCACATTGAAAAATGCAATTACATGCCTGATCTATTATGTCTTGTGGGATCTAAAATCAATTCTTGGCCTTAGACTTTATTTTAATTATACTTCTCTACACAAAATTGAAGCACATGCACGTAGGCCTACTAAGCAAATATTTTTCTTGGAACCCTATTTACAAAAGTACAATAAAATAATAAAACAAGGTAAAATTGTACGAAAGTTAAAATCGAACAACTCATTTAAATGACAATTAAAAATTAATTACGGACCNATAAAACAAGGTAAAATTGTACGAAAGTTAAAATCGAACAACTCATTTAAATGACAATTAAAAATTAATTACGGACCGATGGTCTTCATTTATTACAAAATGGGGAAGAAGGAGCCGGAGACAAATTAAAACAACAACAAAAAAAAAAACCTAGAATACACAAAAGTTTGACATCACGAGACAACTCCCTATATTACATAACAACTTCAGATCTCTCTCCTACCTTGACTACTAGTCAACGATCACTTTAAGAACTGGAAATCTTACCGTTCTTGAGGCAAGTCAAAACCTCAATTTCTGACTCTGAATAAACTCCGACTATCTTTGTCGGGATTTGAGTTTTACAAATTCTTCCCTCTTTAAAACTNACAACTTCAGATCTCTCTCCTACCTTGACTACTAGTCAACGATCACTTTAAGAACTGGAAATCTTACCGTTCTTGAGGCAAGTCAAAACCTCAATTTCTGACTCTGAATAAACTCCAACTATCTTTGTCGGGATTTGAGTTTTACAAATTCTTCCCTCTTTAAAACTTTTCATCCCCGGAAGTTTCTTATACCCAAATCCCATAGTAGGACATTCTCTTGTCCATTTACCTTGCTCAAGTTGTCATATGGTCTCCGTGGTTTTCTACTTAATCGTGACTATGAACATCTGCTCAATGCACATCATTATGTGGATGATTAAGACATACTAAACCTTAGAGTCCTTTTGGAATACTTCCTTAGAATTTCCCATCCACCAATGTGCTTCTAACTCTTGGAGTGCTCCTAAAGCTACCCCACTCTCGTTTGTAATGTTTCACCATGTCAAGAGGTTAAAGGTCACTACTAGGGCATTACCATCCATCACGACGTGGTTATATTCACATTGACTCTATAGGCTTTAATCCAAGTGAGCATGTCAATCATTATTTCATTGCGCAATGTTTCTGTGTCTGGCTATCTCAAGTTCTGGATCTCGTACACGAGACCCACGATGACCAACTCTAGCACAAACCTTGCAAACCTTGTATTGACCAACTCTAGCACAAACCTTGCAAGACTATTAGGCACTAGATCGTATTGTCTAATTGTCTTCTCACCCTAAAACGGTTCAAGGAAGGCTACTTAATTCATGAGCTTGGATACAAATGGATAGTACTTCATTAAGTAGGCGTCTTTGAACTGGGACTACGTCACTAGCTGTTCCTCGATATTGAGAATCTTCAAGACACTTTTCTTCTAAAATGTGTCATGCCTCTAAGCATGTATGTGACATGTGTACTTGATACTCTTCAAGGCAATACGCCTCTGAACATGTTTGTTGCATGGTATACTTGATACCCTTACTCGGTGCCTCGCGACCTAGAAAGGCCTCTTCCTACAGCCAAAAACTTGCGCTTCAAGAACTTGGTGTACCATTGGTGCACTCTTAACAATGTACGAGCTCTCTTTAGGCGTTCCTCTTAACCTACCTTCATGTTGGTACATGCTTGTATATCGTCAAAGATGACAATGTTGACCGTAGCGAGATAGTCCCATAAACACTCGGTTCGTTTGATTCATAAACTTTGTAGGTCATTAGTCAGGTCAAAGGACATAATGATAAAATCTCTTAGTCTTCTTAACAACTTCTAAATTAGTCTTCTACATGTTTTCTAAATAAAAATAGTTATGTAGTTCCATCTTAACCCACCTCCATCCTGTTTCTTGTCAAAGATAGCTTTTTAGTTCTCCTCATGTGGCCAACTTGAGCCTTTTTGCATAATGTATCGTCCCATCTCGTAGCTTGCTTGAGCAATGATACTCATTTGAGTGAAGTGTGGCTATTTGGATGTTGATAATCCTTACATAAATCTTCTGTGTTCACCAAAGCTAGCTCTCGTAATGTCTTTTAGCTAACCTAGTTGTGCATCTTATGATTATGATATCTCTTCACCAGCTCTTTTGACCACGACATCCTTTCAGGTTTCCTATACGAGATCCTAAGGAATTTTCTATAAACTTTAGAGTGGTTAGATTTCCTTAAGCTCTGAAATGCTTTCTCTACAATTAAGCATAATATCCTTATGACAAACTATGTCTCATGCTAGCCTTACCTGTTTTCCCGTTAGGAACACTATTACCACTAAGGTAGTTTCGTGAGTTGTGTTGTCTAGAGGCTCTGCCTTTTCTTGAGATGTATCATAAGTATCTTGTATGTAAGTATGCAAATGAAACCAAACTTCAAATCTTTGTAGTCCATATAACCCATTCGAGGGTCGGTTCTTATTTTCACGACATCTGGTCTTTGCTCTCCTTAGACCGTGGATGTGTGACCATAGTTTGATCCATTTTCTGTTTCCATCGAATCCAAAGTTAAATGGTCTATCCTAAAAGTTCAACATCCTTTACTCTGTGATCATGCTTGTCTAGTCCGAAAGACGACTTAGAATGTTGTCACGTAATCCTGACAAGCACGTGTTGTCACTGAGCATGGGCTTCTCCTCTGAAGTAAATAGCAAACTTATGATCTCTTAGGCGATCCCTCGCTAGTTATGTCAATCATCCCATAACTCATTAATGGCATGATGCACCTTACACACCCCTAAATGTCTATAACTTGAACTTAGTCTCTCAAGACTCCTAAATGTCTATAACTTGAACTTAGCCTCTCAAGACTGGAACTAAAACCTTGGAGCCATGACCTATGTAGCTCCACTCTAAAGACTAATGATACTTATTTCTCAAAATTCCATCTTATCCAAAACTCGGTTGTGGCCATCATATGCTCATGGGGTGCTTAATTTCCCTAGTGGTTATTGTTATCTTATATTGTTCGGGCCTTCAATGCAATCTAAATGGAGGCATGCTTGGCTTCAAGAGTTATGATCACATAAATTTTGGTCATAGGTAACTCCTTATTTGGTACTTGGCCTAAAGGTATCTCATACCCAAATGAATGGGTTGGACGTTTCACACTCTATGGCATCGACTCTCTTTCTCCTTACTACTAGTCTGCTTTCTCATGACCCTTATCGCTTCATCTCCATATATATACATTATAACTCAGATCAAGAGTAATCTTACCGTGTTAACATTCACTCTTTAATGCCCTAGAACATTATGATAACTGTATATCTATAAATCATTACAAAAAACATAAATCAAATTCATAGATGTCTTACGCTATATAGGGTAACATTGTATAATTGATCATAGAAAGGTTTATCTCTCTACCCAAAGAAAAAGTCTACATGACCTAAAATTCGCTACTCTGATACTAATATGTCATAACTCGATTTTTAGGCTTCAAATCCCGAATTATGGCTAAAAAGATATTGACAAAACTAAATAGAATAAAAATAAAAGATGAAAATCTTGTAAAATTTTAAAATAGAATAAAGACGACAACACCACCATCAAGTACAAAACAAAATCCAATTAAAAGAATTTGTTATTTAAAATTTATTACAAAGTAAAAAATTGGTTTAGGATACAATACAAAAGAAACAAATTCAAAGATGAATTGATGCTCCAGAACAACCCCTTTGTGACTACCCAGCTCTTGAAATACTCCTCTACCTCTATCAGACAGGCTAGGAACACCTGAAAAAGAAAAGGAAAATGGGAGAGTAGGGGCGAGTATAAATATACTAAGCAACCTACTTATAGGCTCTCATCGCATCCTTAACATAGTTGGTATTCGCGGGCTTTACTCTAGGTTTTAGGAAGCTCTAGGTTAGACTCTATTGCTATCTGAGCATCTGGGGTTCTTCGAAGTTTCGAGCTGTACTTCATTTCCTCACATACCAATGTTGCATTAGAAGGAGGATGTTCACCCTTTCCTAGCGTCAGAAGATCTGTCAAGCAACTAGTCCCATCTTTTGAGTGAACTACTTTACTTTTCTTTGTCTTATGGTAGCTTACTCTACCTATCCAATGTGAAACTGATATCCGGAGTTGAGGCGCTACCTATTTGAACTCTCTCTCTAGTGGGGACAGTATAGTGTGCGCTAGCTTGCTCGTCCTCCATCGGATGTTAGCTGGAAAACCCTTCCCATATAGCCATATAGTCAACCAAGGTTGGAGGTATAACCCTTGTGCTTTCCAGCTACCAGGGTTACCTTCGTGAGCCCACACTCTCTCAGGAAAGATTTGTACTACCCGCGTGATCCCACACCCTATCTTAAGATGAATCTGTTGTGTAAGGTAATGCAACAAAACTGTTAGGTCGAACAACCCTAACATGCCCCATGCCATGGTCGATGGTATGGCTATTGGAGTGTAACTCAATGATACGAGTCTCAGAATGAAAAGGTTAGTGGAGGCTCTGATGGCACTGTTCAATTGATGACTTTGTACATATTACTAACTTTATCACACTTTGATGTCGTGGAGATCTACTAGGAGTTTAAGGGCATTTACAACCCCATCTATTGTTTTTAGGACGTTCGAGGTTAGCTCCTTGGGGTTAAACTAATATATGGGTGCACATAGGTCTAAACCTCTAATCGTTCACGATCTTGTGGTGCAATATCCATTAGAAGCATACTAACCTAGGTCAACATGTAAATTGCTCTAGTTGTAGCACCCTAAACATAGTTTGGTTGTCTTTTGCATGGTATACATATTCTAAATATTCATGCAATCTTATTAGGAAGATATTTTATCAAAAAGCACTAAAAACATAAATTAAAGCATTCATGCAAACAAACAACCTCAATGGGGAGATAACATCCATCAATTGCCCCGAGCATAGATCACAAAGCTCATCATCCTTTCTAATACACCAAAAAAACATTTAAAACAACATTAATCACAAATCTAATCATGGGAGAAATTATGTTATTTCTTACCTCTTATTTAATTTACTCATCCATATTGCTTAACTCATATTCTAGTCGGGCATATTCTCTTTCTAGCTTTGCATATTACATGAAACAACATACGACTCAAAAATTTCAACCTAGAGGCATAATTGTAATTTTTTATAACATACATGCGGTTATGGAATCGACCAAAGAGAAATTTTTGGAATAGATTACCTTGATGATCAAGATAGAAAGTAAAGAAAACTCGTTTCTAAACTCGTGATTCAAATCACTCCACATGAGATTTGATCAAAATGACTCTAGCATTGACTCTAGCATGCAAGTTCTAAACACAAAAATTTGCAAAGTGAAAACATGGTTCTCAATATAACTAAAATAGAAACTCTATTCTTTTCAATTCCAAAATGTGATGTTTACATTGAAATAAAAAAAGACTTTATAGAGTCTTTGACAACCTTTAACAAATGTGAGTTAAATACACACATAACATCCATATTAAAATGACTAGTTAATGAGAAATACTCATAATCTCTATATTAAAATGACTAGTGCATGATGAAATATGGTAACCTACTAGGTTACAATATAACTTAACTCCCATATTAAAAACTAGTTTAAATGACAAACAAAATAACGTTAACATCACTGGACTAAGTTCCATAAATTTAACTATGAGTTCATTAAATGCAAGTTAAAATGCATTTAATGCATCTTTTATCTTGAAGCTCAACTTTGCACATCATGTTGGGAAGGACTTTAACATCTTCTAGAATTTTCTCTGACGAGCTCACATAACTTGAATATAAGTGACTAAAGCTTGTTTCTTTGACGAGCTCACCATATCTTGAATATAAGTAACTAAATCTTGTTCCTTTGACGAGCTCACCATATCTTGAATATAAGTGATTAAATCTTGTTCCTTTGACGAGCTCACCATAGCTTGAATACAAGTGACTAAAGCTTGTTGTAACTTCTTGATTCTTATCCTTGTAATTGGTAGAGGTTCGTCTCACATGCTGTAACTAATATGAATATTGTCTATATAGAAGGACATAGTATAGAAAAGACAAACAAATGGGAAGAACAAATAAAGATCTCATTGGAAAAACCTTCAACTTCTTGAAACTTTCTTCAATAATGGTCTCTAATTTGGGAGAACTTGAAGACCTTTTATATGGTACCAGAATTATTGGTGCCACTTCAATCCAATTTTGCATTCTATTCACCATATTTGCTTAGATGAATGTAGTATGACAAGAAAATATTGTGTTTTTTTAATGGAGATGCTGATGTGAATATGCTTTTAAAGAGAACTAATTAGAGTTGAGAAGAAGAAATGTGAGGATTGATATATATACACTTTGAAGATGGGTGATTGTAAAGGCTAAAAAAAGATTGTATTATCGTTGACAAGGTCCTAAAATTAAAGAAACAGTTGGAGATATTTAGAAGCCATATTTAGAAATTAAAAAAAATATTGTAAAGTAAACGGTTTATAGAATAATTTTGTTTTAAGGTGTAATGCCCAAATTTCAATCTAAAATATGGAATATCATAGAGTTTCTAACTTCCCAAAGTTTTGATAAGAATATCATTTAAAGCTAACATGTTTAGGTTAAACTTTCTAGATTTATATGCCTCAAATTAAAAACTACCCTACTAATTGCATCTTCATGGAGGGAGCCTGTCGCGACCCAAATATTTACTACGGATCGTGACTAACGACAAGACACAAATGCACAAAGTGATTTAAATATGAAATAAAGAAAATCCTTAAATTCGAATAAAGTTTTTCGACGACATACAACAGATTTCAAAAGAATGCAAATAAAAAAAATAAAGACTGGACTGATGCCCCGGGACAACCCATTCCTCTATGACAATCCCCGTCTGCATCACGCCCGCCCCTGACTGACACCTCGCATTTCTGAAAAAAGGAAAAGATAGTAAGGATGAGTATAAAAATTATACTCAGTAAGCCATCTACTTGTAGGCTTTCTTCGCATCTTAATTTAACAGAATTCCCACGGTTTCCTACTTCGGTTCTAGGACATCTGGTTCTAATCTTAGTCCCTTGGGGCTTGCTCCTTGGGTTTCACTGGTTCATCGTCTTTTCATTAAACGCCTAGAGGTTCCTTACGCCAAGCTAATATGGTCGGTATCTCTCTATGAGGTGCTACCTCTACATGGCTATCTGGGACTACATGGTACCTAGCCTAGGGGTGTGCTGGAGCAACGCAGCTCTAGCGAGGCGACGACACATGTTGCCTACAAAGCCGAGCCGAACCGCAAACGCGGGCTGAGCCGAGCCGAACTGGACCGACCGACCCGCGACTGCGCAAAAGCTGCCGCGCGTGCGGCCTGCGACTGGCGCCTTCCCGCACGCGTGGCCCTCGCACTCCCAGCGCACTGCTGGCGCGTGAGCGCATGTGAAACAGCCGTTTTGGCCAGTTGCTCTCTGTTTGCCCGTTTTTTGTCTCGGTTCCAGTTCTAATACTGTTTTTACGTGAATAGGGACCTAATATAAAGAAATCAGTATTTTTGGACACCTCACGGGCAAGAAAATGCTAGCATAAAAGCACGCGTCAACCAGGTAAGTCACCACCCGGTATTTAGGAAGAAATACATGTAGGATTCGCTTGAATTGCATGCATGCTAGTAGTTTTGCTTCCAGTTAGCTCTCCATGTATTATTAGTTAGAGTAATTGATATAATTGTATTGGGTGAATTACGGAGTGTTGGTGTATGCTTTAAGCTTCCGCCATATGTATGCATGCGTTTAATTTATGTTGGAATTGTGTATGTCGTGTTCCGGGTGCTTGATAGACGAATTCGCCCCATTGAGCCAAACTTCGTGCTCTGGGTGCTTGATGGAGGTCATCGCCTCATTGAGCCGGTATGCCTAGTTTGCATGAATTACATACTATGATGTTAGAAGAAGGTTGCATGCACACGCTGTTAATTGCTAGGGCCCATTTCTATGATAAGCTTAGGGAATTACTGTTAGGAGCGATATGTCGCTCCAACCAGACTTAATTTTTCCCTAGAAACTTAGCGGTTTACCACGGCAAGAAAGTACCTCGGAGTGTTCATAGATTGCTAGTGTGAGAACGGTATCTAAAGCTTCGTGGGAGGACCAAGGGTCCCTGATCAGTCCTTACTGCTCTTAGCCATTTCGCATGGGAAATGTGTCCCCACGTCGTACAGCCCATTAGCTGCATGGGAACGGGTTGGGTAGCGCCCCCCATAGGGGGGAGACTATATGGGCGTAGGGGTATTCAGCACACCCCTAGGCAAGGTACCATGTAGTCCCAGATAGCCATGTAGAGGTAGCACCTCATAGAGAGATACCGACCATATTAGCTTGGCGTAAGGAACCTCTAGGCGAGAGCTCACCATATCTTGAATATAAGTGATTAAATCTTGTTCCTTTGACGAGCTCACCATAGCTTGAATACAAGTGACTAAAGCTTGTTGTAACTTCTTGATTCTTATCCTTGTAATTGGTAGAGGTTCGTCTCACATGCTGTAACTAATATGAATATTGTCTATATAGAAGGACATAGTATAGAAAAGACAAACAAATGGGAAGAACAAATAAAGATCTCATTGGAAAAACCTTCAACTTCTTGAAACTTTCTTCAATAATGGTCTCTAATTTGGGAGAACTTGAAGACCTTTTATATGGTACCAGAATTATTGGTGCCACTTCAATCCAATTTTGCATTCTATTCACCATATTTGCTTAGATGAATGTAGTATGACAAGAAAATATTGTGTTTTTTTAATGGAGATGCTGATGTGAATATGCTTTTAAAGAGAACTAATTAGAGTTGAGAAGAAGAAATGTGAGGATTGATATATATACACTTTGAAGATGGGTGATTGTAAAGGCTAAAAAAAGATTGTATTATCGTTGACAAGGTCCTAAAATTAAAGAAACAGTTGGAGATATTTAGAAGCCATATTTAGAAATTAAAAAAAATATTGTAAAGTAAACGGTTTATAGAATAATTTTGTTTTAAGGTGTAATGCCCAAATTTCAATCTAAAATATGGAATATCATAGAGTTTCTAACTTCCCAAAGTTTTGATAAGAATATCATTTAAAGCTAACATGTTTAGGTTAAACTTTCTAGATTTATATGCCTCAAATTAAAAACTACCCTACTAATTGCATCTTCATGGAGGGAGCCTGTCGCGACCCAAATATTTACTACGGATCGTGACTAACGACAAGACACAAATGCACAAAGTGATTTAAATATGAAATAAAGAAAATCCTTAAATTCGAATAAAGTTTTTCGACGACATACAACAGATTTCAAAAGAATGCAAATAAAAAAAATAAAGACTGGACTGATGCCCCGGGACAACCCATTCCTCTATGACAATCCCCGTCTGCATCACGCCCGCCCCTGACTGACACCTCGCATTTCTGAAAAAAGGAAAAGATAGTAAGGATGAGTATAAAAATTATACTCAGTAAGCCATCTACTTGTAGGCTTTCTTCGCATCTTAATTTAACAGAATTCCCACGGTTTCCTACTTCGGTTCTAGGACATCTGGTTCTAATCTTAGTCCCTTGGGGCTTGCTCCTTGGGTTTCACTGGTTCATCGTCTTTTCATTAAACGCCTAGAGGTTCCTTACGCCAAGCTAATATGGTCGGTATCTCTCTATGAGGTGCTACCTCTACATGGCTATCTGGGACTACATGGTACCTAGCCTAGGGGTGTGCTGGAGCAACGCAGCTCTAGCGAGGCGACGACACATGTTGCCTACAAAGCCGAGCCGAACCGCAAACGCGGGCTGAGCCGAGCCGAACTGGACCGACCGAACCGCGACTGGCGCCTTCCCGCACGCGTGGCCCTCGCACTCCCAGCACACTGCTGGCGCGTGAGCGCGTGTGAAACAGCCGTTTTGGCACAGTTGCTCTCTGTTTGCCCGTTTTTTGTCTCGGTTCCAGTTCTAATACTGTTTTTAAGTGAATAGGGACCTATTCACGTAAAAACAGTATTAGAACTGGAACCGAGACAAAAAACGGGCAAACAGAGAGCAACTGGCCAAAACGGCTGTTTCACATGCGCTCACGCGCCAGCAGTGCGCTGGGAGTGCGAGGGCCACGCGTGCGGGAAGGCGCCAGTCGCAGGCCGCACGCGCGGCAGCTTTTGCGCAGTCGCGGGTCGGTCGGTCCAGTTCGGCTCGGCTCAGCCCGCGTTTGCGGTTCGGCTCGGCTTTGTAGGCAACATGTGTCGTCGCCTCGCTAGAGCTGCGTTGCTCCAGCACACCCCTAGGCTAGGTACCATGTAGTCCCAGATAGCCATGTAGAGGTAGCACCTCATAGAGAGATACCGACCATATTAGCTTGGCGTAAGGAACCTCTAGGCGTTTAATGAAAAGACGATGAACCAGTGAAACCCAAGGAGCAAGCCCCAAGGGACTAAGATTAGAACCAGATGTCCTAGAACCGAAGTAGGAAACCGTGGGAATTCTGTTAAATTAAGATGCGAAGAAAGCCTACAAGTAGATGGCTTACTGAGTATAATTTTTATACTCATCCTTACTATCTTTTCCTTTTTTCAGAAATGCGAGGTGTCAGTCAGGGGCGGGCGTGATGCAGACGGGGATTGTCATAGAGGAATGGGTTGTCCCGGGGCATCAGTTCAGTCTTTATTTTTTTTATTTGCATTCTTCTGAAATCTGTTGTATGTCGTCGAAAAACTTTATTTGAATTTAAAGATTTTCTTTATTTCATATTTAAATCACTTTGTGCATTTGTGTCTTGTCGTTAATCACAATCCATAGTAAATAATTTGGTCGTGACAGGCTCCCTCCATGAAGATGCAATTAGTATGGTAGTTTTTAATTTGAGGCATATAAATCTAGAAAGTTTAACCTAAACAAAGGGTAGAATGTTAGCTTTAAATGATATTCTTATCAAAACTTTGGGAAATTAGAAACTCTAGTGATATTCATATTTTAGTTTGAAATTTGGGCATTACACCATAAAACAAAATTATTCTATAAACCGTTTACCTTACAATATTTTTTCTAATTTCTAAATATGGCTTCTAAATAGCTCCAACTGTTTCTTTAATTTTAGGACCTTGTCAACGATAATACAATTCTTTTTTAGCCTTTACAATCACCCATCTTCAAAGTGTATATATATCAATCCTCACATTTCTTCTTCTCAACTCTAATTAGTTCTCTAATTAGTTCTCTTTAAAAGCATATTCACATCTGCATCTCCATTAAAAAAACACAATATTTTCTTGTCATACTACATTCATCTAAGTAAAGATGGTGAATAGAATGCAAAATTGGATTGAAGTGGCACCAATAATTCTGGTACCATATAAAAGGTATTCAAGTTCTCCCAAATTAGAGACCATTATTGAAGAAAGTTCCAAGAAGTTGAAGGTTTTTCCAATGAGATCTTTATTTGTTCTTCCCATTTGTTTGTCTTTTCTATACTATGTCCTTCTATATATACAATATTCATATTAGTTACAGCATGTGAGACGAACCTCGACCAATTACAAGGATAAGAATCAAGAAGTTACAACAAGCTTTAGTCACTTGTATTCAAGCTATGGTGAGCTCGTCAAAGGAACAAGCTTTAATCACTTATATTCAAGATATGGTGAGCTCGTCAAAGGAACAAGTTTTAGTCACTTATATTCAAGTTATGTGTGCTCGTCAGAGGAAATTCTAGAAGATGTTAAAGTCCTTCCCAACATGATGTGCAAAGTTGAGCTTCAAGATAAAGATGCATTAAATGCATTTTAACTTGCATTTAATGAACTCATAGTTGAATTTATGGAACTTAGTCCAGTGATGTTAAGGTTATTTTGTTTTTCATTTAAACTAGCTTTTAATATGGGAGTTAAGTTATAGTGTAACCCACGTAGGTTACCATATTTCATCATGCACTAGTCATTTTAATATAGAGATTATGAGTATTTCTCATTAACTAGCCATTTTAATATGGATGTTATGTGTATTTAACTCACATTTGTTAAAGCTTGTCAAAGACTCTATAAAGTCTTCTTTTATTTCAATGTGAAAAGAATAGAGTTTCTATTTTAGTTTTATTGAGAACCATGTTTCCACTTTGCAAAGTTTTGTGTTTAGAACTTGCAGGCTAGAGTCAATGCTAGAGTCATTTTGATCCAATCTCTTGTGGAGTGATTTGAATCACGAGTTTAGAAACGAGTTTTCTTTACTTTCTATCTTGATCATCAAGGTAATCTATTCCAAAAATTTCTCTTGGGTCGATTCCATAACCGCATGTATGTTATAAAAAATTACAATTATGCCTCTAGGTTGAAATTTTTGAGTCGTATGTTGTTTCATGTAATATGCAAAGCTAGAAAGAGAATATGCTCGACTAGAATATGAGTTAAGCAATATGGATGAGTAAATTACATAAGATGTAAGAAATAACATAATTTCTCCCATGATTAGATTTGTGATTAATGTTGTTTTAAATGTTTTTTTTTTGTTTTTTTTTTGTTTTTTTTTTGTTTTTTTTGTTTTTTTGTATTAGAAAGGAGGATGAGCTATTGTGATGTATGCTCCGGGCAATTGAGGGATGTTATCTCCCCATTGAGGTTGTTTGTTTGTTTGCATGAATGCTTTAATTTATGTTTTTAGTGCTTTCGATAGTTTATAAAATATCTTCCTAATAAGATTGCATGAATATTTAGAATATGTATACCATGCAAAAGACAACCAAACTATGTTTAGGGTGCTATAGCTAGAGAAATTTACATGTTGACCTAGGTTAGTATGCTTCTAATGTATATTGCACCACAAGATCGTGAACGATTAGAAGTTTAGACCTATGTGCACCCATATATTAGTTTAACTCCAAGGAGCTAACCTCGAACGTCCTGAAAACAATAGATGGGGTTGTAGATGCCCTTAAACTCCTAGTAGATCTCCACGACATCAAAGTATGATAAAGTTAGTAATATGTACAAAGTCATCAATTGAATAGTGCCATCAGAGCCTCCACTAACCTTTTCATTCTGAGACTTGTATCATTGAGTTACACTCCTGTAGCCATACCATCGACCATGGCATGGGGCATGTTAGGGTTGTTCGACCTACCAGTTTTGTTGCATTACCTTACACAATAGATTCATCTTAAGATAGGGTGTGGGATCACGCGGGTAGTACAAATCTTTCCTGATAGAGTGTGGGTTCAGGAAGGTAACCCTGGTAGCTGGAAAGCACAAGGGTTATACCTCCAACCTTGGTTGACTATATGGCTATATGGGAAGGGTTTTCCAGCTAACCTCCCATGGAGGACGAGCAAGCTAGCGCACACTATACTGTCCCCACTAGAGAGAGAGTTCAAATAGGTAGCGCCTCAACTCCGGATATCAGTTTCACATTGGATAGGTAGAGTAAGCTACCATAAGACAAAGAAAAGTAAAGTAGTTCACTCAAAAGATGGGACTAGTTGCTTGACAGATCTTCTGACGCTAGGAAAGGGTGAACATCCTCCTTCTAATGCAACATTGGTATGTGAGGAAATGAAGTACAGCTCGAAACTTCGAAGAACCCCAGATGCTCAGATAGCAATAGAGTCTAACCTAGAGCTTCCTAAAACCTAGAGTAAAGCCCGCGAATACCAACTATGTTAAGGATGCGATGAGAGCCTATAAGTAGGTTGCTTAGTATATTTATACTCGCCCCTACTCTCCCATTTTCCTTTTCTTTTTCAGGTGTTCCTAGCCTGTCTGATAGAGGTAGAGGAGTATTTCAAGAGCTGGGTAGTCACAAAGGGGTTGTTCTGGAGCATCAATTCATCTTTGAATTTGTTTCTTTTGTATTGTATCCTAAACCAATTTTTTACTTTGTAATAAATTTTAAATAACAAATTCTTTTAATTGGATTTTGTTTTGTACTTGATGGTGGTGTTGTCGTCTTTATTCTATTTTAAAATTTTACAAGATTTTCATCTTTTATTTTTATTCTATTTAGTTTTGTCAATATCTTTTTAGCCATAATTCGGGATTTGAAGCCTAAAAATCGAGTTATGACATATTAGTATCAGAGTAGCGAATTTTAGGTCATGTAGACTTTTTCTTTGGGTAGAGAGATAAACCTTTCTATGATCAATTATACAATGTTACCCTATATAGCGTAAGACATCTATGAATTTGATTTATGTTTTTTGTAATGATTTATAGATATACAGTTATCATAATGTTCTAGGGCATTAAAGAGTGAATGTTAACACGGTAAGATTACTCTTGATCTGAGTTATAATGTATATATATGGAGATGAAGCGATAAGGGTCATGAGAAAGCAGACTAGTAGTAAGGAGAAAGAGAGTCGATGCCATAGAGTGTGAAACGTCCAACCCATTCATTTGGGTATGAGATACCTTTAGGCCAAGTACCAAATAAGGAGTTACCTATGACCAAAATTTATGTGATCATAACTCTTGAAGCCAAGCATGCCTCCATTTAGATTGCATTGAAGGCCCGAACAATATAAGATAACAATAACCACTAGGGAAATTAAGCACCCCATGAGCATATGATGGCCACAACCGAGTTTTGGATAAGATGGAATTTTGAGAAATAAGTATCATTAGTCTTTAGAGTGGAGCTACATAGGTCATGGCTCCAAGGTTTTAGTTCCAGTCTTGAGAGGCTAAGTTCAAGTTATAGACATTTAGGAGTCTTGAGAGACTAAGTTCAAGTTATAGACATTTAGGGGTGTGTAAGGTGCATCATGCCATTAATGAGTTATGGGATGATTGACATAACTAGCGAGGGATCGCCTAAGAGATCATAAGTTTGCTATTTACTTCAGAGGAGAAGCCCATGCTCAGTGACAACACGTGCTTGTCAGGATTACGTGACAACATTCTAAGTCGTCTTTCGGACTAGACAAGCATGATCACAGAGTAAAGGATGTTGAACTTTTAGGATAGACCATTTAACTTTGGATTCGATGGAAACAGAAAATGGATCAAACTATGGTCACACATCCACGGTCTAAGGAGAGCAAAGACCAGATGTCGTGAAAATAAGAACCGACCCTCGAATGGGTTATATGGACTACAAAGATTTGAAGTTTGGTTTCATTTGCATACTTACATACAAGATACTTATGATACATCTCAAGAAAAGGCAGAGCCTCTAGACAACACAACTCACGAAACTACCTTAGTGGTAATAGTGTTCCTAACGGGAAAACAGGTAAGGCTAGCATGAGACATAGTTTGTCATAAGGATATTATGCTTAATTGTAGAGAAAGCATTTCAGAGCTTAAGGAAATCTAACCACTCTAAAGTTTATAGAAAATTCCTTAGGATCTCGTATAGGAAACCTGAAAGGATGTCGTGGTCAAAAGAGCTGGTGAAGAGATATCATAATCATAAGATGCACAACTAGGTTAGCTAAAAGACATTACGAGAGCTAGCTTTGGTGAACACAGAAGATTTATGTAAGGATTATCAACATCCAAATAGCCACACTTCACTCAAATGAGTATCATTGCTCAAGCAAGCTACGAGATGGGACGATACATTATGCAAAAAGGCTCAAGTTGGCCACATGAGGAGAACTAAAAAGCTATCTTTGACAAGAAACAGGATGGAGGTGGGTTAAGATGGAACTACATAACTATTTTTATTTAGAAAACATGTAGAAGACTAATTTAGAAGTTGTTAAGAAGACTAAGAGATTTTATCATTATGTCCTTTGACCTGACTAATGACCTACAAAGTTTATGAATCAAACGAACCGAGTGTTTATGGGACTATCTCGCTACGGTCAACATTGTCATCTTTGACGATATACAAGCATGTACCAACATGAAGGTAGGTTAAGAGGAACGCCTAAAGAGAGCTCGTACATTGTTAAGAGTGCACCAATGGTACACCAAGTTCTTGAAGCGCAAGTTTTTGGCTGTAGGAAGAGGCCTTTCTAGGTCGCGAGGCACCGAGTAAGGGTATCAAGTATACCATGCAACAAACATGTTCAGAGGCGTATTGCCTTGAAGAGTATCAAGTACACATGTCACATACATGCTTAGAGGCATGACACATTTTAGAAGAAAAGTGTCTTGAAGATTCTCAATATCGAGGAACAGCTAGTGACGTAGTCCCAGTTCAAAGACGCCTACTTAATGAAGTACTATCCATTTGTATCCAAGCTCATGAATTAAGTAGCCTTCCTTGAACCGTTTTAGGGTGAGAAGACAATTAGACAATACGATCTAGTGCCTAATAGTCTTGCAAGGTTTGTGCTAGAGTTGGTCAATACAAGGTTTGCAAGGTTTGTGCTAGAGTTGGTCATCGTGGGTCTCGTGTACGAGATCCAGAACTTGAGATAGCCAGACACAGAAACATTGCGCAATGAAATAATGATTGACATGCTCACTTGGATTAAAGCCTATAGAGTCAATGTGAATATAACCACGTCGTGATGGATGGTAATGCCCTAGTAGTGACCTTTAACCTCTTGACATGGTGAAACATTACAAACGAGAGTGGGGTAGCTTTAGGAGCACTCCAAGAGTTAGAAGCACATTGGTGGATGGGAAATTCTAAGGAAGTATTCCAAAAGGACTCTAAGGTTTAGTATGTCTTAATCATCCACATAATGATGTGCATTGAGCAGATGTTCATAGTCACGATTAAGTAGAAAACCACGGAGACCATATGACAACTTGAGCAAGGTAAATGGACAAGAGAATGTCCTACTATGGGATTTGGGTATAAGAAACTTCCGGGGATGAAAAGTTTTAAAGAGGGAAGAATTTGTAACACTCAAATCCCGACAAAGATAGTCGGAGTTTATTCAGAGTCAGAAATTGAGGTTTTGACTTGCCTCAAGAACGGTAAGATTTCCAGTTCTTAAAGTGATCGTTGACTAGTAGTCAAGGTAGGAGAGAGATCTGAAGTTGTTATGTAATATAGGGAGTTGTCTCGTGATGTCAAACTTTTGTGTATTCTAGGTTTTTTTTTTTGTTGTTGTTTTAATTTGTCTCCGGCTCCTTCTTCCCCATTTTGTAATAAATGAAGACCATCGGTCCGTAATTAATTTTTAATTGTCATTTAAATGAGTTGTTCGATTTTAACTTTCGTACAATTTTACCTTGTTTTATTATTTTATTGTACTTTTGTAAATAGGGTTCCAAGAAAAATATTTGCTTAGTAGGCCTACGTGCATGTGCTTCAATTTTGTGTAGAGAAGTATAATTAAAATAAAGTCTAAGGCCAAGAATTGATTTTAGATCCCACAAGACATAATAGATCAGGCATGTAATTGCATTTTTCAATGTGAAGAGTGTAGTCACTCAATAAGTATTTTTAGATACTCATTCTTTACCTAACAATTTTCAATTAAATACAAGGAACTTCTAGTATGACTACGACTTCTGTTATGGGATCCATAGAGTAGTGTTCTTCTAGATAGTTTTTTCACGTTGAATAATTTTTATATTATTTTAGACCGACTTGTTAAATTGTTCAATTGATTGTTTAAGGTTTAATTTGAAGCATATAAATCTTGAAAGTTAACTTAATAAAAAGAAGACTTTATAGAGCCTTTGACAACCTTTAACAAATGTGAGTTAAATACACATAACATCTATATTAAAATGGCTAGTTAATGAGAAATACTCATAACCTCTATATTAAAATAACTAGTAAATGATGAAATATGGTAACCTATGTGGGTTACAATATAACTTAACTCCCATAATAAAAACTAGCTTAAATGACAAACAAAATAACCTTAACATCGTTGGACTAAGTTCCATAAATTCAACTGTGAGTTCATTAAATGCAAGTTAAAATACATTTAATGCACCTTTATCTTGAAGCTCAACTTTATACATCATATTGGGAAGGACTTTAACATCTTCTAAAATTTTCTCTAACGAGCTCACATAACTTGAATATAAGTGACTAAAGCTTGTTCCTTTGACGAGCTCACCATATCTTGAATATAAGCGATTAAAGCTTGTTCCTTTGACGAGCTCACCATAGCTTGAATATTAGTGAGTAAATCTTGTTGTAACTTGTTGATTCTTATCATTGTAATTGGTCGACGTTCATATCACATGCGGTAACTAATATGAATATTGTCTATATAGAAGGACATAGTATAGAAAAGACAAACAAATGGGAAGAACAAATAAAGATCTCATTGGAAAAACCTTCAAGTTCTTGGAACTTTCTTCAATAATGGTCTCTAATTTGGGAGAACTTGAAAACCTTTTATATGGTACTAGAATTATTGGTGCCACTTCAACCCAATTTTGCATTCTATTACATGTAATTGCATTTTTCAATGTGAAGAGTGTAGTCACTCATTAAGTATTTTTAGATACTCATTCTTTACCTAACAACTTTCAATTAAATACAAGGAACTTCTAGTATGACTACGACTTCTGTTATGGGACCCATAGAGTAGTGTTCTTCTAGATAGTTTTTTCACGTTGAATAATTTTTATATTATTTTAGACCGACTTGTTAAATTGTTCAATTGATTGTTTAAGGTTTAATTTGAGGCATATAAATGTTGAAAGTATTTTTTTTTTTTTTATTTATTTATTTTTTTTATTCTCTATTGAAATTTGGGTAGTACACCTTAAACAAAAAGTTAAACAGTTTACCTTACTTACCATATTTTTTTTCTAATTGCTAAATATGGCTTTCTAAATAGCCCAATTGTTTCTTTAATTTTAGGACCTTAACAACAATAATATAATCCTTTTTTAGCTTTTACAATCACCCATGTTGAAAGTATATATATCAAGGCCTCCTCTCAATTCTCAATTCTAATGAGTTCTCTGTTTGAGAGCCTATTCGCATTCACATTTCTATTAAAAAAATACAATATCTTCTTTTCATATTACATTTATTTGAACAGAGATGGTGAATAGAATAAAAATGGGGTTGAAGTGGCACCAATAATTATCGTACCATATAAAAGGTTTTCAAGTTCTCCCAAATTAGAGACCATTGTTGAAGAAAGTCCGAAGAACTTTGAGGTTTTTTCCAAAGAGATGTTTATTTGTTCTTCCCCTTTGTTTATCTTTTCTATATTATGTCCTTTTGTATAGACAATATTCATATTAGTTTATGTTTGAATTACTCTCTTAGTTTTCCTATTCAGAATTAATTTTTGTATTGACCATTGAGATCTTGTTTAGATAATTGCAAGAATCTAAACAATGGTCCAATTATTAAAATTTGTCCATAATTATTGTAGTTCATCTAAATGTATGTTTTGGCCTGAAATTTTTATTTACACCCAAATTATGATGCAACATAATTATATAAAATGATATTAGATTATTAAGTAAAAACATTATTAATATAAAGTAAACCAAACGTAATAAATCTTAATTACAATTTAGTAATAAGAAGATTAAATAATGATTAGGGTGATTATGACTATAAAAAGTAAAAAAAAGTACTAATACTAAAGATTATTTGATGAATAATGATTCCTTTTTAGAAATATTATATTATTTTTTAATAGAAAAATATATTATATTTATTTTCATAACTCGAGTATTTACAAATATTTTAAAATGAGAAAATAAATATGCAAGAGCTAATTTGGATGATGATGAATGGAGGACTTGGATTTATTGTTTCCAAAATGAATTATCAAAAGTTTCACTCTCCATGCTTTAATTGTAATAAAAATTTCTCATTCTTTACTTATTCATATGTTCGGCATTCAAAGGCTCTTATATGAATTACGTATGGGTTGATAATTTCCATCTCGAGTTCTATAGTTGTTTTAAATATAGCACAAGAATTATTATGTGAAAGAAAATTTGACGGGATAGTAAAGTAAAAACCGAAGATAATAACGAAAGAAGTTTAAAAAAATTCTGAAATTCTACAAAAATGAATTTGGAAAAATAGTCCTCAAAGAACACAAATTAAAAAATTGACTTTAATCAAGAACCACACAGATGGGCCTAAAGTTTTGAAATTACAAAAATAGCCTCAATAAGTTGGAAAATCAAGGAACTAACACACCAAGGGGACAAATTTCCAATTGTGCCCAATGTTTGCTGCATCATTGGGTTTGGCCGTTGAGGATCTTACATGGCCGGAGGATGATTGATTGGTTGTTGAAGTGTGCTAGGAAGGTGCAACTGGCTTCCTCCTTGAGCTCCAATGAATCCAAAATTTACCCAATTCTTCAAACGCTATGTCGTCCCTACGTATTGTGTTTTATGGCTTGAAACTAGAAGGAATGGAGCAGGGAAAACTTCCTCTAACTTAGACAATAGCTCTGAGAGTCTAAATTTTATAAAATTCTCACAAGAACAATCACTAATACAAGAAATAATGGAGCTGAAACACTCCTAATTGATTATTGTTGGTACGAGTGAGGAAGGCATCAAAGAGTTCAAACAACAAAGGATGAAAGAATTTGAGATGACTGATCTCGGGTTACTCACCTACTACCTCGGTATTGAAGTGGACCAAAGGAAAAATTGCATCATACTAAAGAAATTGGCCTATTCTGAGAAGGTGTTACAACAATTAAAATGACAGAGTGCAACCCGATCAAGTATCTAATGGATGCAAAGTTACAACTTGAAAAAGATGCTAAAGGAAGTTTGGTGAATTCCACTGTGTATAGGTGCGTCATCGAAAGTCTGAGGTACTTGACTCATACTTGTCTGAACCTTTCATCGGTTGTTGGAATGATGAGTAGGTACATGAAAAAACCTACAATGATATATCATCTAAAGGTTAAGTACATTCCCCACTATGTGAAGGAAATCACAAGCTACGAACTAAAGTATCAAAGAGGGCAAGGTTCTGAAGAACTAGTTAGTTTTACCGATAGTAATTTAATTGGAAACATTGACGATAAAAAAAGCACCACAAGAATGACATTTTATCTCAACATAAATTCGATCTCTTGGCAATCTCAGAAGTAGCGAACTGTGGGCACTATCTTCCTATGAGGACAAGTTTATGGCTGCAACTGCGGCATCATGCCAAGCATTATGGCTGAGAAAATTGTTTAGCGAAGTGACCAAAAGTGAATCAAAATCGGTAACTCTCTCTGTCGATAACAAATACACGATTGCATTGATGAAGAATCAAGTATTTCATGAACGTAGCAAACACATTGATACTCTCTTCCACTTCATCCATGAGTATGTCGAGAAGAGATAGATTGTTGGAGTTCATATGCACCAGAGAGCTACATGCGGATATTCTAACCAAGACCCTAGTAATGGTAAGTAACCGATGGTGGAGCAAGTTTAGTGATTTATTTAGGAACTTCTTAGTAGTTTTTAATGTAAGAGAAAGTTTAGGAAATTTGTCAGTATTTTCGCCACTATAAATACTCATTATATGTAAGCTCTATTCACAACCACAAAGAGATTACATATCCCTAGAATTATTGGTAATGATTGAGATGTTAAAATTTTAAGTTTTTTTTTAAATATTGGGTTAAATTAGGTACCAAATTGTTATTTTTAAATATATGTCATCTGAGGGGCAAACTAAGGTGGTTAATAGAACATTACCAAGTGTTGGTTAGGGTTATTATTTTTAAGAATATTAAATCTTGGGACGAATGTTCGTATTTAATCTATTTATGCCTCTTGATTTGCTTCCTATTCCTTCTAATATTTTTTTGAGTGAAGCCTCCATAAGTAAGAAAAATTTGATCAAAACCCTACGCAAAGAGAGTATTGAAGTGGACCAAAGGAAAGATTGCATCATGCTAAAGAAATCGGCATATGCTGAAAAGGTGTTACAACATATTAAAATAACAGAGTGCAACCCGACCAAGTATCTAATGGATGCAAAGTTAAAGGAAGTTTGGTGAATTCCATTGTGTATAGGTGTGTCATCGAAAGTCTGAGGTACTTGACTCATACTTGTTTGAACCTTTCATCTGCTGTTGGAATTATGAGTAGGTACATGAAAAAACCTACAATGATGTATCATCAAAAGGATAAGTACATTCCCC
>NW_019646499.1:92477-101670 GCF_002806865.2 Cucurbita pepo subsp. pepo
GATTTGCTTCCTATTCCTTCTAATATTTTTTTGAGTGAAGCCTCCATAAGTAAGAAAAATTTGATCAAAACCCTACGCAAAGAGGTGAAGGAGAGAATTGAGAAACAAAATTTCAAAGTTGGTTCAAGAGTTAACAAAGGATGAAAAGAACTCATTTTTAAACCCGGTGACAGGGGTTGGATACATTTTCGCAAGGAGCGATACTCATAATAAATGAAGACAAAGTTACATTCAAGAGGGGATGACCCTTACCAAGTTCTTGAAAGAATTAACAATGCCTATAAAATTGATCTTCTTGGAGAATTTTCAGTACATTCTACTTTCAATGTTGCTGACTTGAGTCATTTTGACATACATGATGATTTTCCTGATTCAAGGACCAATCCTTTTGAAGAGGGGGAGGATGACTAGAATCATGTTGTTTCAAATGTTCCAACTAGATATATTACACGATTTAAGACCAAGAAAATTCAACAAACATTCATTCTTTATCTACAGAATTTGATAGGCTTTGTTCAAAGTGACAAACTAATTTCAATTGAGGAAGGACATTTGGAGCTTTAGAAGAATATTTGGACCGTTTAAGTTAAGAATGAGATTGTTATAAATAGCAATTGATTGATAATTTATTTACAAATATATTTATTATTTTAATTCCATAACTTTTTGTACTGGGACAAAAGATGGGAAGTTACTTGTAAAAATGGTCATAACTTCTCTTTCATTAGACATTTGAAGGGTAGTGGGGAGTAACTTACCTATCATGACCACTAACTAGTTTTAGTGAACATTTGAAGAGTTGGAAGTTTCTTTTGTGGAGAGACATAAATACCCACAAATTAATATGTAAAAAGGAGATTTTGGATGAATGAAATTAAGCTCTCAAGTTAAGACATTCACCCTTAGAAATTTGAGCATCGTCAAGTCGATTGTAGAGTGACTCAATTTAGAACAACGTTTCAAATCTTGCTTCTAGATCTTTGATCTCTGGTAATTTAATTCTAGGTTTATCTTTTAGTTGATACGAATTTTGTATAACTAGTGTTAATTTCTTAGGTTCAAGGGTTCTTGTTTCAACAAAAGATTGAATCTTTTAGAATGTGATATAGGGTTCCAAAAACAATATTTTTCTAGTGGGCGCACATACGTGTGCATCAAATTTGGGTAAAGAAGTACAACACATCTATTTATACCATCAAAAAAATAAAAAGTAGAGCTCAATGCTAAGACATGATCTTAGATCCTACGAGACATGATAGACATTGCATGTGATTGCATTTTCCAATGGGATCATTCACTAAGTATTTTTAAATATTCATTCTTTTCCTAGCATTTTCAGTTAAAAACAAGGAATGTCTAGTCAGATGACGACTTCTGTTATGGAGTCCATGGAATAGTGTTCTTCTAGATAGTTTTTTTACGTTGAAATTTTTTTATGTTATCTTAGACCGGCATGTTAAGTTGTTTGATTCATTATAAACCTAGCTTAAACATAGGCTCCCTCCCTTAATGAAGATGCAATTAGTACCGTAATTTTTAATTTGAGGCATATAAATCTAGAAAGTTTAAGCTAAACAAAGGTAGAATGTTAGCTTTAAATGATATTCTTATCTAACTTCTAGTNTATACCATCAAAAAAATAAAAGTAGAGCTCAATGCTAAGACATGATCTGAGATCCCACGAGACATGATAGACATTGCATATGATTGCATTTTCCAATGGGATCACTCACTAAGTATTTTTAAATACTCATTCTTTTCCTAACATTTTCAGTTAAAGACAAGAGACGTCTAGTCAGATGACGACTTCTGTTATGGAGTCCATGGAATAGTGTTCTTCTAGATAGTTTTTTTACGTTGAAATTTTTTTATGTTATCTTAGACCGGCATGTTAAGTTGTTTGATTCATTATAAACCTAGCTTAAACATAGGCTCCCTTGATGAAGATGCAATTAGTACCGTAGTTTTTAATTTGAGGCACATAAATCTAGAAAGTTTAAGCTAAACAAAGGGTAAAATGTTAGCTTTAAATGATATTCTTATCAAAACTTTGGGGAGTTAGAAACTCTAGTGATATTCCATATTTTAGATTGAAATTTGGGCATTACACCTTAAAACAAAATTATTCTATAAACCGTTTATCTTACAATATTTTTTCTAATTTCTAAATATGACTTCTAAATAGCTCCAACTGTTTCTTTAATTTTAGGACCTTGCCAACTATAATACAATCTTTTTTAGCCTTTACAATCACCCATCTTCAAAGTGTATATATATATCAATCCTCACATTTCTTCTTCTCAACTCTAATTAGTTCTCTTTAAAAGCATATTCACATCTGCATCTCCATTCAAAAAACACAATATTTTTTTGTCATACTACATTCATCTAAACAAAGATGGTGAATAGAATGCAAAATTGGGTTGAAGTGGCACCAATAATTCTCGTACCATATAAAAGGTCTTCAAGTTCTCCCAAATTAGAGACCATTATTGAAGAAAGTTCCAAGAACTTGAAGGTTTTTCCAATGAGATCTTTATTTGTTCTTCCCATTTGTTTGTCTTTTCTATATTATGTCCTTCTATATAGACAATATTCATATTAGTTACAGCATGTGATACGAACGTCGACCAATTACAAGGATAAGAATCAAGAAGTTACAACAAGCTTTACTCACTAATATTCAAGCTATGGTGAGCTCATCAAAGGAACAAGCTTTAGTCACTTATATTCAAGTTATGTGAGCTCATTAGAGAAAATTCTAGAAGATGTTAAAGTCCTTCCCAATATGATGTGTAAAGTTGAGCTTTAAGATAAAGTGCATTAAATGCATTTTAACTTGCATTTAATGAACTCGTAGTTGAATTTATGGAACTTAGTCCAATGATGTTAAGGTTATTCTGTTTGTCATTTAAGCTAGTTTTTAATGGGAGTTAAGTTATATTGTAACCCACGTACGTTACCATATTTCATCATTTACTAGATATTTTAATATAGAGGTGATGAGTATTTCTCATTAACTAGCCATTTTAATATGGATGTTATGTGTATTTAACTCACATTTGTTAAAGGTTGTCAAAGGCTCTATAAAGTCTTCTTTTATTTCAATGTAAACATCACATTTTGGAATTGAAAAGAATAGAGTTTCTATTTTAGTTATATTGAGAACTATGTTTTCACTTTGAAAATTTTTGTGTCTAGGACTTGCATGCTAGAGTCATTTTAATCAAATCTCTTATGCAGTGATTTGAATCACGAGTTTAGAAACGAGTTTTCTTTACTTTTGATCTTGATCATCAAGGTAATCTATTCCAAAAATTTCTCTTATTTCATAATCGGATGTATGTTATATAAAATTACAATTATGCCTCTAGGTTGAAATTTTTTAGTTGTATGTTGTTTTATGTAATATGCAAAGCTAGAAAGAGAATATGCCTGACTAGAATATGAGTTGAGCAATATGGATGAATAAATTACATAAAAGGTAAGAAATAAC
This sequence comes from Cucurbita pepo subsp. pepo, assembly GCF_002806865.2. NCBI lineage: Eukaryota > Viridiplantae > Streptophyta > Magnoliopsida > Cucurbitales > Cucurbitaceae > Cucurbita > Cucurbita pepo. Next base: position 95,974 of record NW_019646499.1, read on the forward strand.
ATAATTTCTACCATGATTAGATTTGTAATTAATGTTGTTATAAATATATATATATATATATATTTTTGCTGTATTAGAAAAGAGGATGAGCTATTGTGATCTATGCTCCAGGCAATTGATGGATGTTATCTCCCCATTGAGATTGTTTGTTTGTTTGTTTTCATGAATGCTTTAATTTATGTTTTTAGTGCTTTCGGTAGTTGATAAAATATCTTCCTAATAGGATTGCATGAATATTTAGAATATATATACCATGCGAAAGACAACCAAACTATGTTTAGGGTGCTACAGCTATAGCAATTTACATGTTGACCTAGGATAATACGCTTCTGATGGATATTGCACCCCAAGATCGTGAACGATTAGAGGTTTAGACCTATGTGCACCCATATATTAGTTTAACCCCAAGGAGCTAACCTGGAATGTCCTAGAAACAATAGATGGGGTTGTAAATGCCCTTAAACTACTAGTAGATCTTCACGACATCAAAGTATGATAAAGTTAGTAATATGTACAAAGTCAACAATTGAACAGTGCCATCAGAGCCTCCATTAACATTTTCATTCTGAGACTCGCATCATGGAGTTACACTTCAGTACCCGTACGATCAACCATGGCATGGGGCATGTTAGGGTTGTGAAACCTAACAATTTCGTTGGATTACCTTGCAAAATAGATTCATCTTAAGATAGGCTTTGGGATCAAGCGGGTAGTACAAATCTTTCATGAGAGAGACTGTGGGATCACGCAGGTAACCCTGGTAGCTGGAAAGCACAAGGGTTATTCCTCCAACCTTGGTTGACTATATGGCCATGTGGGAAGGGTTTTCTAGCTAACCTCCCATGGAGGACGAGCAAGCTAGCGCACATTATACCGTCCCCACTAGAGAGAGAGTTCAATCAGGTAGCGCCTCAACTCGGGATATCAGTTTCACATTGGATAGATAGAGTAAGCTACTTTAAGACCAAGAAAAGTAAAGTAGTTCACTCCAGAGAAGGGACTAGTTGCTTGACAGATCTTCGACGCTAGGAAAGGGTGAACATCCTCGTTCTAATGCAACATTGGTATGTGAGGAAATGAAGTATAGCTCAAAACTTCGAAGAACCCCAGATTCTCAGATAGCAATAGAGTCTAACCTAGAGCTTCCTAAAACCTAGAGTAAAGGCCGTGAATACCAACTATGTTAAGGATGCGATGAGAGCCTATAAGTAGGTTGCTTACTGAGTATATTTATATTTGCCCATTTTTCTTTTCTTTTTCATGAGTTCCTAGCCTGTTTGGTAAAGGTAGAGGAGCATTTCGAGAGCTAGGTGGTCACAGAGGAGTTGTTCTGGAGCATCAATTCATCTTTGTATTTGTTCCTTTTGTATTTTGTTTTTAATTGTATCCTAAACCAATTTTTTACTTTGTAATAAATTTATATAACAAATTCTTTTAATTGGATTTTGTTTTGTACTTGTTGATGGTGTTGTCTGTCTTTATTCTGTTTTAAAATTTTACAAGATTTTCATCTTTCATTTTTATTCTATTTAGTTTTGTCACTTTCTTTTTAGCTATAATTCGAGATTTGAAATGGAGTTATGACATATTAGTATCAGAGTAGCGAATTTTAGGTCATGTAGACTTTTTCTTTGGGCAGAGAGTCATAAACCTTTTTATGATCAGTTATACAATCTTACCCTATATAATGTAAGACCTCTATAAATTTGATTTATGTTTTTTTGTAACGATTTATAGATATACGGTTATGATAATTGTGAATGTTCGAGAAGAACTTCCCGTGTATGAAACTACGCATTTCAGTACGAATCAGGCCATCGCCAATGGATTAATTTTGTAATAATAATTAACCAAAAAAAAAAAAAGGAATTGATAGTAAAAAGTTTCTATCAGCCTTTTGGAATTGGTGTCTTGGGGGTTTAGATGAACAATAACCAAAAATTTTCCCTTCCAAAAAAAAAAATAAAAAAATTCAAAGAGAGGTTGATAAATACTTTTCGTGAAGATATCAACAACCTAGTTTGGAGGAGGCGTAGAGAAACACTTTCTTGGCCATCGAAAATTGCAGAGGGATCACCACTCAGCGGCGATGCTACCTTGGCTTCGGTGAGAATATGTCTAACCCATGAAAAGGGATCGTCGCTCAGCGACGATGCTGCCTTGGCTCTTGTGAGAATATGTCTAACCCCAAGAAGTAGAAGGGGGAACCTAGAGCAAGGGACAAAGACAATGTTGAAGCCGGAAAAGTCGTCACATTGGGCGAAAGAACCAATTTTGGCGAGAAGGGCAGCCGGAAGAGTCGCCACATTGGGCGAAGGAGCCAATTTTGGCAAGAAGGGCAGCGGCAACTTGGTTGGCGAAGAGGCCAGTGCGGCACCAGGATTCAGAAGGTAAATCTCTGCAAAAGGATGATGGGCTTGTCGAGATTCTGTATATTTCTGAAGAGAACATTGATGAGGATCCTGAGATTAGGGTTTCTTTGAAGGATGACCGGAAGATTGGGAAGAAAATGAAAGAGACTATGTTGGTTAAGGGAAAATCGATTGGGTTGGAAAAGGTGAGGTTGTATGTACAGAGTATGGCGAAAGGTGATTTGGAGGTCAATAGGGTGGAGCGAGAGTAATCAATCGGCTCCGCTTGTGGCAGCCATGGAGACTGCCCCTGCGACGTCAAAGCCAGCAGGGGTGGTGGAGAAGAAGATGAGTAGGGTTCAAAAGATTTGAAAAGAAAGGATCAGGGTTGCTAAATCGAAAGAGCTCTGATACCATGTGAATGTTTGCATAATCCACCATATTTGGTGTGAAAGTAATTTATTTATAATCAAATAAATTACATGGATATGGGAAGAGTAATAAATGGAAATAACAATAAATGAAAAGATACCTATGCTAAGAAGGCAAATATTTGATATTTGCCTTATAATAAAATATCAAATATGATATATATGGTAAACTATAATTTATTACTAAATATTCTTAACAATAATGTTATAGGGCATTAAAGAGTGAATGTTAACACTGTAAGATTATTCTAGATATGAGTTATAATGTATATATACGGAGATGAAGCGATAAGGGTCATGAGACAGTAGACTAGTAGTAAGGAGAAAGAGAGTCGACACCATAGAGTGTGAAACGTCAACCCATTCATTTGGGTATGAGATACCTTTAGGCCAAGTATCAAATAAGGAGTTACCTATGACAAAAATTTATGTGATCATAACTCTTAAAGACAAGCATGCCTCCATTCAGATTGCATTGAAGGCCCGGACATAATAGTTCTTTCAGACAACAATGACCACTAGGGAAATTAAGTACCCATGAGCCTATGATGGCCACAACCGAGTTTTGGATAAGATGGAATTTTGAGAAATATGTATCATTAGTCTTTAGAGAGGAGCTACAGAGGTCATGGCTCCAAGATTTAAGTTGTAGTCTTGAGAGACTAAGTTCAAGTTATAGACATTTAGGAGTGTGTAAGGTGCATCATGCCATTAATGAGTTATGGGATGATTAACATAACTAGTGAAGGATCGTCTAAGAGATTATAAGTTTGCAATTGACTTCAGAGGAGAAGCCCATGCTCAGTAACAACACGTGGTTGTCAAGATTACGTGACAACATTCTAAGTCGTCCTTCGGATTGGACAAGCATGATCACAAAGTAAAGGATGTTGAACTTTTAGGGTAGACCATTTAACTTTGGATTCGATGGAAACAGAAATTGGATCAAACTATGGTCACACCTCCATGGTCTAAGGAGAGCAAAGACCAGATGCCGTGAAAATAAGAACCTATCTTCGAATGGGTTATATGGACTACAAAGAGTTGAAGTTCGGTTTCACTTACATACAAGATACTTATGATACATCTCAAGAAAAAGCCGAGCCTCTGGACAACACAAATCAAGAAACTACCTTAGTGGTAGTAGTGTTCCTAATGGGCAAACAGGTAAGGCTAGCATGAGACATAGTTTGTCATAAGGGATACCTAGACATAGGATATTACGCCTAATTGTAGAGAAAGCATTCCAGAGCTTAAGAAAATCTAACCACGAAACTAGAGTTTATAGAAAATTCCTTAGGATCTCGTATAGGAAACCTGAGAGGATGTCGTGCTCAAAAGAGCTGGTGAAGAGATATCACAACCATAAGATGCACGACTAGGTTAGCTAAAAAACATTATGAGAGCTAGCTTAGGTGAACACAAAAGACTTATGTAAGGATTATCAACATCCAAATAGCCATACTTCACTCAGATGAGTATCAATGCTCAAGCAAGCTACGAAACGGGACGATACACAATGCAAAAAGGCTCAAGTTGGCCACATGAGGAGAACTAAAAGGCTATCTTTGACAAGAAAAAAGATGGAGGTGGGTTAAGATGGAACTACACAGTTATTTTTACTCAAAGTTTATGAATCAAACAAACCAAGTGTTTATGGGACTATCTCACTACGGTCAACATTGTCATCTTTGACGATATACAAGCATACACCAACATGAAGGTAGGTTATGAGGAACACCTAAAGAGAGCTCATACAGTGTTAAGAGTGCACCAATTGTACACACAAAGTTCTTGAAGAGCGAGTTTTTGGCTGTAGGAAGAGGCCTTTCTAGGTCGCGAGGCACCAAGTAAGGGTATCAAGTATACCATGCAACATACATGTTCAGAGGTGTACTGCCTTGAAGAGTATCAAGTACACCATGTCACATGACACACTTTAGAAGAAAAGTGCCTTGAAGATTCTCAATATCGAGGAATAGCTAGTGACGTATTCCCAGTTCAAAGACGCCTACTTAATGAAATACTATCCATTTGTATCCAAGCTCATGAATTAAGTAGCCTTCCTTGATCCGTTTTAGGGTGAGAAGACAATCAGATAGTACGACCTAGTGCCTAATAGATTTGCAAGGTTTGTGCTAGAGTTGGTCAATACAAAGAAGAATTTGGACCGCTTCGTCGTGGGTCCTAATAGGAGATCCAGAACCTGAGATAACCAGACACATAAGCATTGCGCAATGAAATAATGATTGATATACTCACTTGGATTAGAGCCTATTGAGTCAATGTGATTATAACCACGCCGTGATCGATGGTAATGCCCTAGTAGTGATCTTTAAACTCCTGACAGGGTGAAACGTTACAAACGAGAGTGGGGTAGCTTTAGGAGCACTCCAAGAGTTCCAAAAGGACTATGAGGTTTAGTATGACTTAATCATCCACATAATGATGTGCATTGAGCAGATGTCCATAGTCACGATTAAGTAGAAAACCACGGAGACAATATGACAACTTGAGCAAGGTAAATGGATAATAGAATGTCCTACTATGGGATTCGGGAATAAGAAACTTCTGGGGATGAAAATTTTTAAAGAGGGAAGAATTTGTAACACTCCAGTCCCGACAAAGAATTCAATACCCAATATTTTCTTTTAAGCTTGAACTTTCAAGATTTTATTAAGGGTCATAGACGAATAATTTCAAGTCGAGGCGGAAAAGAAAAATTCTATGAAAAATTCTATGAAAGTCATTAAAATTATCAAAGAAAATAGTGAAAGAATTGGAAAAAAGTTGGCCAAAGTCAATTGGACCATTATTCTCCCCTTTCCTAATTAAGGGTCTGGATCACTCATAAGCAATATGTTAATGAAGAAGAAAATGAAAGAATGATGAAAAAGGAAATAAAAAAGAGAGCG
>NW_019646500.1:0-3867 GCF_002806865.2 Cucurbita pepo subsp. pepo
CATATTTCACCAAGCTCAAAGCACTCTGGGATGAATTGGAAGCGTATCGCATGTTGAACATAACTCTCTGTGGGAAACACTTGCACTCTTTATTAAGACCAATCGAGAAGAGAATACAAGACACTTTGTAGAATGCTACTACTTTATAATGCTTGGAATTTCTTGGGATGAAAAACTAGGTAGGGTCGAGGGGTATTTATACTATTCCCTAGGCAATCTAGACCTAACAAATGTAAATCTTTTTCCTAAAATATCGAGATGTCTCTCCTAAAACATCTAGTATATTTCCTAAAATCTCTACAAAAATAAATAGGCAATGGGCTAGTACAATTATTGGGCTTGACTCTATCGGGCCAGTGATAATATTTTAACACTCCCCCTCAGCACTAGTTCTCAATCGCCGCACCATGTCAAGCTGACAGAGAAAACTCTCGTGTTTGACCATATTCGACTCTTTTGTAATCAAGTCTGCCACTTGGTCATCTGTCTTGATCTGCTACATCTCGATTTCTTCCTTTAGAACCTTCTCTCGAATGAAATGGTACTGCACCTCCACATGCTTTGTTCTAGCAATTTTCTGCTGGGCGAATCGAAGATTGGTTGTCGCAATGAAGTGATAATGGATACTCAATTTTCTGGTGCAAATCTTCCATTAAGAGTTTCAACCATGTACTTTCTTGAGCTGATCCAGCCGATGCTCTATACTTTGCCTCTATAGTTGATAAATGATACTGTTGGTTGTCTCTTGCTACACCAAGAAATTGTTCCCAAACCAAACTTGAACACATACCTAGTGGTTGACCTCCGAGTATCGTGGTCTCCCTCATAGTCAGTATCACCGTATCCAACTAGCTTGCAGTCTTTGCTTCTTTTGTACAAAAGACCATAGTCGATTGTACCTTTGACATATCTCAAGATCCATCGAGTTGCATCTAAATGAGGCTTCTTTGGACTTTGCATGTACCGACTCATAACCCCAACTGCATAAGAAATATCAGGCCGAGTTAAAGTTAGGTACAGTGCTATGCACTCTACATAGTACACCATTTTAACTGCTTTTTATCTTATTAATAGAACACCATCACCATTATTATCGAAATAGACACCAATTGAAGCTCTCTACAAACGACCACCTACATTTCACCATCTTAAAGTTTTTGGTTGTAAGTGTTATGCAACTGTTATACACCCTAAGCAAAAATTTGAACCTCGGGCGATTCCTTGTGTTTTCGTAGGATATCCTTGTGGTCACAAAGGTTACAAGTTGTGTGACATGCAATCTAAAAAAAAAAAAATTATCAGTCGTGATGTTAAATTTTGTGACGATGATTTTCCTTTTTCATCAGCTTCATAAACTTTGACATTAGCTCCTTCAACTCCCATTTTACCACTTCAAGATTCATACTACTCAAACATCCATTCTAGCCCTCCCCCACTTTCTATTCCTTCACCTACTACTTCGTCGACCCTTCGCCTTCTATTCCTTCTCTAGATTCGCCCACTAATTCTAATCTTATCCCACCTGATACGTCAATTCCACTCCGACGTTCTACTCGTACCAAACAGCCTCCAGCTTGTTATAATGATAATGAGATGTCTTCTGGAGCCAATCATTTAACCTCTAGCTCAAGTCCCTACACTGGCACCAGGTACCCCCTTCATGATTACCTTTCATTCTCTCGTTTTTCACCTACTCAACGTGCTTTTCTAGCTCTTATTACAGCCCAGACAGAACCTAAAACCTATGATGAGGCAGTTGGCGACCCATTACGGCAGCAGGCTATGAATGATGAAATTGCAGCTTTGGAACGTAATCGTACTTGGTCTCTCGTTCCTCTACCACTTGGCCATGAAGCTATTGGCTGTCATTGGGTGTACAAGATTAAACACAACTTTGATAGTTCTACTGAACGTTATAAAGCTCGACTGGTAGCAAAGGGATACACTCAGGTTGAAGGTGTTGATTACAAAGAGAAGCTTTCTCCTACAACGAAACTTACTACACCTCGTTGCTTACTCACTATTGCTGCTGCTCGAAAATGGTTCACTCATCAGTTGGATGTTCAAAATGTCTTTCTCCATTATAATCTAGACGAGGAAGTCTATATGTCTTTACCATCAGGTATTCGCCGACAGGGGGAGAATACAGTATGTCGACTCCATAAATCTCTTTATTGTTTAAAAATGGCTTCTCCAATTGGTGCTCCATATTCTCTAACCAATACACAAAATGTAGGCTACACTCAGTCCAAAGCAGATTACTCTTTATTTATTAAGAGTAAAGGTACTTCTTTCACTGCAACTCTTATCTATGTTGATGATATTCTATTGACAGGCAATGATCTCAAAGAAATTCAACATCTCAAGACTAGTTTACTTGAGAAATTCCTTATCAAAGATTTAGGGAATTTGAAATATTTTCAAGGCATTGAATTTTCTAGGTCTAGAAAAGAAATTTTTATCTCCCAAAGGAAGTATGCTGTAGACACTTTTCAAGACACATGTCTTACAAGAGCACGTCCAAAAAGATTTCCTATGGAGAAAAATCTGAAACGTTCTCTAAGATAAGGAGAGAAATTGAATGATCCAAGTAAATACACACGGTTGATTGGCAGATTAATATATTTATCCGTTACTAGGCCTGACATAGTGTATTCAGTTCGTATGCTTAGTCAATTTATGCATGAACCAAGAAAATCACATTGGGAGGCTAAAGGAAAATGGCAAGTGACTATTTACTGAGTATGCTTAGTCAATTTATGCATAACCTCGATAGGAGGTCGTTTACTGAGTATTCTTAAAACACTCAAGCCTCGTGCTACTATATTTTTCACATAAAGGCAAGGCGCCCCTGTAAGACTGACGGAGGCTTCACAACCACGAGTTCGTGACACGTGCATAGGATAGTTTCGCATAATAATTTAATAGTATAGGTTAGTATATGTTGAGTAGTATTTTCATTTGACAATAGTATAGATTAGTATAGGTTCAATTGTATTTGCATTTGACAATAGTATAGATCAGTCTTGTCTGAGTTGTATTTGCAGCTAATAAACTGTAGGTTGATTTGTATTTGTATTTAATAAAGTTTAGGTTGAGTTGTATTTGCATTTAATAAAGCATAGGTTAGTATAGGTTCAGTTGTATTTATAATTATTAGGTCATTGGTTAGTATAGGGCGTTTAATTCAATAATGTTTTTCATTTTTTCTTTGTATTTGTTTATTCCCGAGGTAATAAATGAGGCACGAAGTTAATGTTGAATTTATAATAAGGGTTCATTAAAGTAATTCCGCATTAACTATCGGGTTAAATCTGAAGTAACGGTCTTGGGTTAAATAGGAAAATTTAGGCTGGAAATCTCTCCTTAAAGATGTGTTTTAAACCCGTGAAGCAAACGATATTACATAACGTGCCAAAGTGGACCAAACGGACAATATTGACTAGCTATGAATTTGGATGTTTGAACATTCGACCACATCTTTTAAATTTTGATTTTGTTGTGATTCTCTCCTTCTTTTTAATCATATCTATTTTTCTTATGGTCCAAAGGGAATAAAAAATTGATAAACATCCTTAAAAAACCCATTCATAACTCTGTATTAAATCTCTCCTTTACAAGGGTAATTAAGGAGAAAATATAGAAAATACAACGTCTAGTTTGTGTTTAAGCAACTTTGTTTTTTGATGTCCACCAAAAATAGCAAATGAAAAAGAATCGATATTTATAACTATGCAACAAATATGGATATCCAACCTCAAAACATTCATAGGAATTAATTTTTAGAGTGGATATCAACCTTAAATCAGCTTCTCAAACAGCTTTAACAGGATGTTCAAAACAGGTATTTATTTTTATTTTTATTTT
>NW_019646500.1:4268-12777 GCF_002806865.2 Cucurbita pepo subsp. pepo
AGCTGGGTGTGCATATGCTCGGATCGCTCTTTCTCTGTCATCTGCTAAATGAATGGCATTGGCAGTAATTCTCTCTTGATTAGCCATCATCGTTGGATTTTCAAACTCCCGATTCAACTGGGCTCCAAGTTCTATTTGCTGTATATTCTGTTCTGTCATTTTCTTTTTCTCCTTCAACCTTCGTCTAAATGTTCTCTCTATTTCAGGATCCAAAATAAATTCCAAACCCGTAGGTGGGTTCATACACAGAATTCTGCAGCAGTAAACTCAGTTCTTCAGCAGTAAATACAGCAGTAGAAAATTCAGCTTCCTATGACTTCTTTTTGGCTCCAACTCACGAAAATCTACAACAAGTAAAATAACCAAATTAGGTCCCCCGGCAACGGCGCAAAAAACTTGATCGCTTGTGGATGTATATAATAAAATGACGTAAAATTCACAAGAATAAGTGCAAGTATACACTATCACAAGTAGCAAGTAATAAGTACATTATCGATTCCACAGGGAACCTATCTTTTTGGTTAATTTTATCGCTGGAAATTTAAGTGAGTTTTTGGGTAACATTCAAATGGGCGTTGGAGATTTTAACTATTTAAACAAAACTAAAACAGAGTGCCACTGTTGTCGAAAACAAAAAATGATGAGAAAATCAACTATAATGAGGAAGGTTTGGCTAAGAGAGATTAAATAGATAAGTTGTTGAGTTTGTGGTAGATTTTAGTTTCTTTTAATAGATTCTCAAGCCCACTTCCGAGGGTCATGAATGGTGATTATTTCCATAATCGTTGTAATTTCTATTAACAAGGCTCTAGGAGAAGAATTATTCATAACCCTTCTATTACCCTTCAAGTCTCCTTGCTATCAAACTAGAGTATTAAAGAGGATTTCATTGCTCCCTCTCTTCTCCCAAATAAGAGAACAACTATGTATGTAAAGTAGCTAATTAAACATACATGTAAATCATTAACAACAACTCTTTAATAAACTAAAATCATACCGTCAACATACTTAAACTATATAAAACTCTCTTGCCTCCCCTATTAAGTTTAGCTCTCCATACAAACTGAATTAAACAGAGGAATATGCATCTTCATCATATAAAATTGATGGAATAAGGAAAGAGAATAAGGAAATAGAGAGTTATCCCGGTTTGTTGCCGTTCGTCAATAGATGTTCCCTTCTCTTGAGCTCTCACATCCACCTCTTTGCCCTAATCAATCCTTGTCGGTCTCCTTTTCCTTCTGCTGTCAACAGCTGCTGGATTAGGGTTTTCTTCTTTTTCTCTGGTTTCACAACAGTTCACTGCAGCAGAAACTGCTGCTGTGTAATTCGATTTTCTCCCCAAAAAATGTGGCTCCTCCTCTTGGTCTTTCTTTTCCTTTTATATTGAGCATGAGTTCCTCTTTGGGGCTGAAAAGGAATAAGTTGTCCACATAAGATGTTCCTCATTGGTAGTCAAAGGCCCACTTGGACTGCTGACGTGGATTTAAAATTTCCATGTCCTTCCCCATTTGTTTCCAAATTTGGTACTCCCACGTGGTTTAGCATTAATGTCTGAAATTTTACCACATAACTCAATTAAATATACAATTAAGATCGATTTATGCAAAATCATATTTTTTTCATGTTGGACCGCAATAAACGATTTCATGCTCACTAAGTAGAATAAATGGGGAATAAATGAGAAAATGGTGAATAAGAGTGCAATATTAACTACAAAAAGACTTGTGACTCTACATTTAGACAGTTATCACATGTATAACGATAAATAACATGAAATATAATCCCGATATAAGCATGAACGATGTGATAACTGATATGAGAAATGGTATGATATCAATGAAATGATAGCGGGGGTTATATTTAATAATGTTGAAAATGAAAAAATATTGGGACCTCATGCATTAATGTGCGCTCATGCATTCGGGGATACCTGTATTCCTCCACGATGGTATGGGCGCGTACACCACAAGGCAGGATAACTTTCACTATGTTTTACGTAATGCTGCCGTGACGGCTACCGTTTCTAACGGGTATCCGGCATAGAGAGCTACCAGAGCATGCTCGCCCGACAAGGTAAGGGGCCAGGGGTGTGCAAACCGACTCGTGGGTCCATACTCGCACGTAAAACATAACTCTTTTTCTTTTATCTTTTGCAATTATTTAGATATTAGATATCTTGCCTAAAATCAGAATCCATTGAAAATGGGAGTTAAATAGGAATCTAGGGTCGTTACTCATTGTAAACACATCAAAAAATGAATGCTATGAATTGTCTTTATTTGTTTGTTTGCATCAACTTTTAATGTCATCATTTGTTTATCTCTCGAATTTCCAAAGTCGCCTTAGAAAGTGACCATTCTTAATTAAAGGGATGGAGAACTTCTAACAATCTATTGCAAGTCGAAGGCCAATGATTTAGGTAATAAGGTTGTTGCATGATGCAAAATTTTCAACGCACCACCTTTATTTATATATATATATATACATATTTATATAATTGATAGCTTTTAAAATATAATATACAACCGAAAAAAGTCATTATCGATATTCAACTTCTATGGCGATTTATAAAAATATAATTATAGTTTGAATGTTAAATTAGAAGTTTAAGACGTTTAAAAGCCCATAATTATTTAATGCTTAATGGTTTATACAACCTCATATAGTCTGGGTTATTATTTTTTAATTTCTTTTAGTTAAAAAATTGAGTGGAAAGTTAAAAATTTTTTTTTACCTCTTATTCCATGACTTTGTAACTTAATTTGTACTCATCTGACATAAATTTCTAATACAAGGAGCATATCCTTCCGTTCAAACAAGAATACTGTAACGACCCTAGATTTCTGCTTACCTAGAGTCACTGTCATAAAATATAGATTTCATCTTAAAACACTGCAATAGAGTTACGTGTTCGAAAACATCTTTAAAAGGACACAACAAAATATTAAATGAAATAACTTAACACTATAATGAAAAACACTCTATTATAATCTAACTCTAAGAAAGTAAATACAACTACCCTTTGCATGTTTTATGGTCTCGAATGGCTATGTAGTCGTTAGTCGTATAGAGGTGTGTTGCCTTTACCTGAAATAGCAGTAGCACATGACTTGAGTACTAAAAGAAATACTCGGTATGTGGCCCCCACTATTGCGGTTAGATGCAAACACATACAATCATGTGTAGGACCTATCGTATAATTCTATATTCCTTAGGTGTTCATACTAAACGAGTTACTGGGATGTGTATTTACTGTTGTACAAACGGTCCACACGTGCGAGTATGAACCCACCAGTCGGTTCGCACACCTCCGGGCCCCTTTCATGGTCAGGCGAGCATTCTCTAGAGCGGTTGATGGCGAACACCAGCTAGGCATAGCGACTGTCGTAGCATTATGATAAACATGATGATCATTTTAATGCCTCATAGTGTACGTGTCTGTATCATCGTAAAATAGGGGTATTCCTGGATGCATGAGTGCACAATGCTGCATGAGATCCCAACATTTTTATTCATTATCATGTAAGACAACCCCTTCCATTTTTCCTTCATATCATAATCTTTATCATAGTTTCCTTACATAAATTGCGGTTGTGCATTATGTCCACACATTTTTGTCGTATATCATTCATATCATGCATCGTGTCATATCATACATACATCATATCGTCAGCATATCATGTACTATATCGCCAAACGTGTTATACAATAACATTTATCATATCATCAGTACGTCATCATATCACGTGTCATAACATTCACGTATCATCTCATAGTCACGTTGTATCACGAACATATCATGGACTTATCATCTCGTAAGCATATCATAGTCATATTGTTTTGTAAATACAGCACAGTCATATCGTTACATAAACATAACCTAGTCATATTCTTTCATAAACATATCATGGTCATATCATTTCATAAACGTATCATAGTCATGTCATTTCATAGACATAGTCTTATCATATCATTTCATAAATATATCATCGTCATCTCATTTCATAAACACATCTTAGTCATACCATTTCATACACATATCCTAGTCATATCGTTTCATAAACATATCATAGTCATGTCATTTTCTAAATGTATCCTAGTCTTATCGTTTCATAAACATATTCTAGCCATATTGTTTCATAAACATATCCTAGTCATGTCGTTTCCTAAACGTATCCTAGTCATATCGTTTCATAAACATATCCCAGTCATATCATTTCATAAAGATATCTTAGTCATATCGTTTCATACAGACACCATAGTCACATTGTTCCGTAAACATTTCACACGTATCAAGCATATATCACGTATAGAACCACGAGGCACATGTCATGGTACGAACACCAACTTTTAACCAAACCGTTAGTAAGGTCACTTACTTGGTTTGCATTAGCAGGTGTTCTCCTTACACTCGAGTACAATTGACTATGTGAATTTTAGATCCCGACCTTAAGGAAAGTGCTACATATTAATTTATGCCATATTACTCGGTTCAAAACTACCAAATAATCTCTTTTTTTACAACTATTGTAGGTTACCACTACTCTAAAAGAGTTGAGATTGAGTTATATCGAGGTTGAAAATGAAAATTGCTGTCATTTGTTAATCAAAAGTGAAAATAAAAACTCGTACAATTATGCTATAATTTTACTTATGAACATTCCTTGGAATACCATATTCACAATTGAGTCCTTACTTAATAGTCAATTATTATTATTCTCCCCGAAGAAAGAAATTCATGCGCTGTTCTTAAGAGCCTCAGCACTGTCTCCGTTTTCCTCTATTTCATCAAAGTAGTCCTCTCGAGCATTCCAGCCAACATTAGGGCAACCAACTAGAAGAGGGATAAATCAAGGGATAGAAATGCACCCCCACCCCGAAGACCAGTCATAGCGGTCGGGCATGCTGTCTCAAGATTGGGATGGACGTTGCGAGTCAAGTGAATTTGCTCGGTGACCGTAGGCCATACGAGCAAAGTTANGTACGAGCAAAGTTATAGTCAATCCAATAGTGAACCTGCAAACACAGAGGTAGCTTGATTGATAACGTTTCCAAACCACTTTTTAGGTAACAGTTAAGAGTAAAGGATGTGATTTGGAAAGAGAAGTTACAGGGCAATGTTGAAGAAACTATAAAAAATTGTGCTCTTAAAAAAGGCACCTTGAGAAACGGATTTTTTTCGTTGGCAAAGATAGAACAAAGAGAAGTATCCTGCAATTGAAGAAGCAAGAAAAAACGCAAGGGAAAGATATCCGAACGCCACAGTTGGGTCCTCTGGATACTGACAGATAAAAGTGCCTNCGCCACAGTTGGGTCCTCTGGATACTGACAGATAAAAGTGCCTTTGCCTAGGATGGGAGTTCCAAATGTAGTCTGCCATAAGAAGATTTTATTATGAAGAGCAAGAATGCTCAATATACAGAGAGAATACAAAAAGATATTTAGAAAATCTACTTAAAAATCGGCTGAAAATCGGGTAACAAACATGTAAACAAATCAAAAACTAAATCAACTTCTAGCTATAAGGAGATTTAATAAAACACTAATTGATAGCAATCTAAACAAACCACGTGATCTTTAACCCTCCTTGTTTAGATGTTGTGAACTCCAAGCTTTTTCCTGAACACCACCTATCTTACTCCGATGATCTTTCTGTTTGGAGGTCGATCAACCAACTCCCTGGTTCTGTTTTTCTCGATCATTGAAAGCTTCTCCTCTGATAGGTGCATCATCAACCAAAGCATCTTGTCGTTCATCTTCAGACTCTTCTTGTCGTTCATCTTCATACTATTATAGTCGTTCATCTTCAAACTCTTCTCGTTACACTAATGATGGTACGGACGCGTACATTCGTTATTATGTTCGCTATGATATCATGCAAGCCCTCCTAGTTTCCGTGGTGTCCGATATTGTATGTCATACGTATCTGACCAAGCTAGGCCCAGGGAGTTCGCATGCGAGCTCGCCTGGTGGGCCCACAGTCATGCACGATGGCCATGCGTGGGAAAGTACCATGCATCCACCCTGCCCGGGAAAAGCAAGGGCCTAAGGCCATGGGAAGGAATGGAAGACAGTCCCCTCTCTCGTTTTCTTTCTTTTGACACTTGTGCTTACGTATGTGTATTGTATGCGATCCCATGTATCATAATGTTTGATTATATGCTTAACCCCAACAGTGGGGCGACATATTGGGCATTTTATATAATACTCAAGCCACGTGCTACCCATATTTTCAGGTAAAGGCAAGGCCCCCATGTACGGCTAACGGTGAACGTTGCGAAGGCCATGGAAGTCTTAAGGAGGGTTTGTAGTGTCGTAGGCATCTTGTTTGGACTCTCTCGGATGATAGTTATTGCAATTATTTCTTCTAGTTATTTGTTGATTATTTCTAGGTTAGGCTGTCGTTGTTGTTTTCCGCCAAGTATGAACTACTTATAATAATGAACGTATTGTCATTATTGAGACTATCTTACATAAACTCTCGTTCTTTCGTTATACAAGTACAAGGTAACGTTGCTAATTCGGTTAGAGAAAATTAGGGGCGTTACACTAACTGACATCAATATAAACAAACACATGATCTTTAACAATTTATGAACATAAGCTTACCTTCTTGTTCTCAGCTACGACTCCTAATATAAAGAATATCACATCTAAAGTTGCGACAGTAAGAGACAGGATCTTGACAGACACGACCATTGATCCCAAGATAAATGTTACAAAAGAGTTTTTAGAAAAATGGGCAAGAGAACGGGAAGACTATGGAATGAGATTAGTGAATGCTTGACATGTATAATGCTCACTATGGTCCTATGCATATCTTAGAATCATGAATTAGGAATTAAAATATGGAATTAAATAGTTTTTCTTTTGTTGGGTTGTTTTTTTTGTTTTTTTTNATGTCTATTTCCTCTAAAATTGATTTCCATATTATACTTTTACATTTTTAATTCAAAATGAATGAGTTTCAATCATATATTTTTTAATTTAAAAAATAACACCCTTCTATTTTTATTATAAACAATGTAACACTAGTAAAAAAAATAATAAAAAAGAATTAATTAATAATAACTAATTCCTTCCCTTACCAACTCTCACACAACTCCGGCCCTAGAATACTCAACAAACTACTTATCACAAAACCATATAGAAAAAGAAAAGAAAGAATTAGAAATAGAAACAAATAGGTTCGTTTACTTATATATTTTTGGGTTATTACCAATCAACTCTTTTCATCCGTTACACTCTTTTTCAACTATAAAAACTGAAACAAATCAAACACAGACGTGTTCATACCATTCTCTTTTCCTCTCCCATTTCAAGAATATGAGTTTATTTTCAACACTTGCACTTTCTCTCTTAATTTCTTTGTTCTTTGCTAACCAATTCACTACCATCGAAGGATCATTCATCCAAAACCCAAAAATTATGGTCAAGATAACGAATGCTCTAAAATCTAAAAATCAGCTCATTGTTCACTGCAAATCTGGCAATGATGACTTGGGAGTCCACAAGCTGACACCTTGGGCTAGCTACGTCTTCAGTTTCCGTCCAAACTTATGGGGCACGACATTATTTTACTGTTCCTTCCAATGGCCTGGCTCGTTTCATTACTTCAATGTCTACATAGATAAGAGAGATAGATATAATTGTGAAAGTAGTCTATGTACGTGGCATATGAGTGAGAAAAATGTCTGTATGTTCAACTATAAAACCGATAATTATGATATTTGCTACAATTTGCCAGGTAAAACATCCATCTATCCATAAATTTCAAAGTTTGATTTTAATATTGAAATAAATAAATGTTTTTGATATGTTGTTTCCGTGGGATTTTTTTTTTAAAAAAGCTTGATATGATTAGTACGAGTGACATATAGACGATGTTAATTACCTATCGGCATAAATTATAATATGAAAATTTGTTAACTTATTTTGGTCATGATTGATAATCAAAACAACTATATGATAATGCGATATTGCATTAGAAGGATTTTGACGTAGGGTAAAGCTTGGAACCTAAAGCAAGTTAGGACGAAAGAAACACCTAAGGGAAACACCTCAAGACTAAAGACCCTTCTACAACCCTCTAAGAAATTCATTATGAATCTATGACCTTCTAGAACAACTCATGCTTGTTATTACAATAGATTCATATGTTTACGAATGCATGCTACAACTTATGCCTCAAGGAATTATGAACATTAGAAACTTAGAAGATTGAGAACCAAGAACAATACACTACAAGCTCTACAACTACCAAAGCAAGAAGAATGGTAGGTACCACTAAAGGATAAGGGACCAAGGTCCTAAAACTCAAAAACTCAAGAAAAAATCCTAAGTCCTCCCATGGTACAACATGTTCTTGACTCAAAATACGCTGTAAGTATTCAGATTATGCTGCTTGGAATGCATGAAGTCTTGGGCATAGGTATTGATGTTGTAACATAGGGCAAGCACTGAATGCAGGATTTCAGACTACGCTTCTTGGAACGCATGAAGCCTT
>NW_019646500.1:12875-21848 GCF_002806865.2 Cucurbita pepo subsp. pepo
GTGAAATATAGACGATGTTAATTACCTATCGACATAAATTATAATATGAAAATTTGTTAGCTTATTTTGGTCATGATTGATAATCAAAACAACTATATGAGATTGCGATATTGGATTAGAAGGATTTTGACGTAGGGTAAAGCTTGGAACCTAAAGCAAGTTAGGACGAAAGAAACACCTAAGGGAAACACCTCAAGACTGAAGACCCTTCTACAACCCTCTAAGAAATTCATTATGAATCTATGACCTTCTAGAACAACTCATGCTTGTTATTACGATAGATTCATATGTTTACGAATGCACGCTACAACTTTGCCACAAGGAATTATGAACATTAGAAACTTACAAGATTGAGAACCAAGAACAATACCATACAAGTTCTACAACTACCAAAGTAAGAAGAATGGTAGGTACCACTGAAGGATAAGGGACCAAGGTCCTAAAACTCAAAAACTCAAGAAAAAATCCTAAGTCCTCCCATGGTAAAACATGTTCTTGACTCAAAATACGCTGTAAGTATTCAAATTATGCTCCTTGGAATGCATGAAGTCTTGGGCATAGGTATTGATGTTGTAACATAGGGCAAGCACTGGGTGCAGGATTTCAGACTACGCTTCTTGGAACGCATGAAGCCTAAAGCGTAGGTATTCAGACTATGCTTCTTGGAACGCCTGAAGCCGCTTAGAATACGCTGGATGTAGGATTTCAAACTACGCTTCTTTGNCAGACTACGCTTCTTGGAACGCATGAAGCCTTGAGCGTAGGTATTCAGACTATGCTTCTTGGAACGCCTGAAGCCGCTTAGAATATGCTGGATGCAGGATTTCAAACTATGCTTCTTGGAACGCATGTAGCCTTGAGCGTAGGTATTCAGACTATGCTGCTTGGAACGCATGAAGCCTTGGCATAGTTATTCAAACTGTATCATAGGGCAAGCCCTTGATGCAGAATTAGAATACATCGTTTGTTACGTAAGAAGCCTTCCTTGGATGTAAGTTTTCAGACTATGTTACTTGAAATGCATGAAGCTTTGGAGATAGGTTTTCAGAGCTTGTCGAAGGGCAAGCCCTGAGGCGTGGGTTAACACTGTGTCGCTTGGAACGCAGGAAGCCTTAGACACAGGATATCAGGTTCATGTCTAATACCGTAAATCTTCAGGGCAGAGTGTAGGAGAAAGAACCAAGAACCGAACAAGAACTTAGAAAGTACCAAGGACGAGAGAAAGATCATGGACTAGAACATGGATCAAGAACCAAGAACCAAGAACCAAGAACCATAGTACTAAATTCCTTAAAAGATAACAACGGTTTTAGAATCCAAGGACCAAGATCGTTAGGAAATATCATGATAAGAACTTATTAAGATATAATATTTAGAGAATATATTATAACAATTAGTTATGGAATATATCTTAGATATTCGTAATTCGTTAATATTTTTTCCTTTATGATTTGCTTAGTAGTATATTTTATTTTATTCTCAAGATTTAGTTTATATTTTTCCTTCTTTCTAGGTATTAGTTGGTAGCTTGTATCCTATTTAAACGTTGTGAATATTAATGAAGATTGCTCTTTCGATCCCAATTCTATTTCTCATTCTTAAAATTGTATCAAAGAACCGATCTTGGTGTTCTTAAATATCAAAACTTTCTTTATGGTGGAATCAGCCAAATCGAGCTTCAAAATTTTGGATGTTGACTTAACACATCATTATTATAATGTTCACTCTGATCATCCATTATATTCTCTTGTTCCAATCAAATTAAATGGAACAAATTATCAATCCTGGTGTCAATTAGTTCTGCATGATCTTATTGCCAAAAAGAAAATTGGCTTCATTGATGACACTATTGAAGAACCGTCTCAAGATGCAAATTCAACCGAATTTGAACTCTGGAATCAGTTCAACAGTATGATAATATCTTTGTTAACTCATTTAGTTGAAGCAGATATCACTGATGGAATTATTCACTCCAAGACAGCTCATCAAGTGTGGGTTGATCTTCATGATCAATTCTCACAAAAGAATGCTCCAGCAATTATTCAGATACAAATGTCGATAACAATGATGTCAAAGGGAACCATGGCACTGTCAGCATATTTCACCAAGGTCAAAGCACTCTAGGATGAATTGGAAGCGTACCGCATGTTGAACATAACTCTATGTGGGAAACACTTGCACTCTTTATTAAGACCAATCGAGAAGAGAATATAAGACACTTGGTAGAATGCTACTACTTTATAATGCTTGGAATTTCTTGGGATGAAAAACTAGGTAGGGTCGAGGGGTATTTATACTATACCCTAGGCAATCTAGACCTAACAAATGTAAATCTTTTTCCTAAAATATCGAGATCTCTCTCCTAAAACATCTAGTATATTTCCTAAAATCTCTACTAAAATAAATAGGCAATGGGCTAGTACAATTATTGGGCTTGACTCTATCGGGCCAGTGATAATATTTTAACACTCCCCCTCAGCACTAGTCCTCAATTGTCGTACCATGTTAAGCTGACAGAGAAAATTCTCGTGTTTGCCCGTATTCGACTCTTTTGTAAACAAGTCTGCCACTTGGTCATCTGTCTTGATCTACTACATCTCGATTTCTTCCTTTAGAACCTTCTCTCGAATTAAATGGTACTGCACCTCCACATGCTTTGTTCTAGCAATTTTCTGCTAGGCGAATCGCAGATTGGTTGTCGCAATGAAGAGATATTGGATACTCAATTTTCTGGTGCAAATCTTCCATTAAGAGTTTCAACCATATACTTTCCTGAGCTGCTCCAACCGCTGCTCTATACTTTGCTTCTATAGTTGATAAATGATACTGTTGGTTGTCTCTTGCTACACCAAGAAATTTTTCCCAAACCAAACTTGAACACATACCTAGTGGTTGACCTCCGAGTATCGTGGTCTCCTGCATAGTCAGCATCACAGTATCCAACTAGCTTGCAGTCTTTGCTTCTTTTGTACAAAAGACCATAGTCGATTGTACCTTTGACATATCTCAAGATCCATCAAGTTGCATCTAAATGAGGCTTCTTTGGACTTTGCATGTACCGACTCATAACCCCAACTGCATAAGAAATATCAGGCCGAGTTAAAGTTAGGTAGAGTGCTATGCACTCTACATAGTACACCATTTTAACTGCTGTTTATCTTATAAATAGAACACCATCACCATTGTTATCTAAATTGACACCCTTTGAAGCACTCTACAAACGACCACCTACATTTCACCATCTTAAAGTTTTTGGTTGTAAGTGTTATGCAACTGTTATACACCCTAAGCAAAAATTTGAACCTCGGGCGATTCCTTGTGTTTTCGTAGGATATCCTTGTGGTCACAAAGGTTACAAGTTGTGTGACATGCAATCTAAAAAAAAAAATTATCAGTCGTGATGTTAAATTTTGTGACGATGATTTTCCTTTTTCACCAGCTTCACAAACTTTGACATTAGCTCCTTCTACTCCCATTTTACCACTTCAAGATTCATACTACTCAAACATCCATTCTAGCCCTCCCCCACTTTCTATTCCTTCACCTACTACTTCGTCGAACCTTCGCCTTCTATTCCTTCTCCAGATTCGCCCATAATTCTAATCTTATCCCACCTGATACATCAATTCCTCTCCGACGTTCTACTCGTACCAAACAACCTCTAGCTTGTTATAACGATAATGAGATGTCTTCTGGAGCCAATCATTTAACCTCTAGCTCAAGTCCCTACATTGGCACCAGGTACCCCCTTCATGATTACCTTTCATTCTCTCGTTTTTCACCTACTCAACCTGCTTTTCTAGCTCTTATTACAGCCCAGACAGAACCTAAAACCTATGATGAGGCAGTTGGCGACCCATTACGGCAGCAGGCTATGAATGATGAAATTGCAGCTTTGGAACGTAATCGTTCTTGGTCTCTCGTTCCTCTACCACCTGGCCATGAAGCTATTGGCTGTCATTGGGTGTACAAGATTAAACACAACTTTGATAGTTCTACTGAACGTTATAAAGCTCGACTGGTAGCAAAGGGATACACTCAGGTTGAAGGTGTTGATTACAAAGAGACGTTTTCTCCTACAACGAAACTTACTACACCTCGTTGCTTACTCACTATTGCTGCTGCTCGAAAATGCTTCACTCATCAGTTGGATGTTCAAAATGCCTTTCTCCATTATAATCTAGACGAGGAAGTCTATATGTCTTTACCATCAGGTATTCGCCGACAGGGGGAGAATACAGTATGTCGGCTCCATAAATCTCTTTATGGTTTAAAAATGGCTTCTCGCAATTGGTGCTCCATATTCTCTAACCAATACACAAAATGTAGGCTACACTCAGTCCAAAGCAGATTACTCTTTATTTATTAAGAGTAAAGGTACTTTTTTCATTGCAACTTTTATCTATGTTGATGATATTCTGTTCACAGACAATGATCTCAAAGAAATTCAACATCTCAAGACTAGTTTACTTGAGAAATTCCTTATTAAAGATTTAGGGAATTTGAAATATTTTCAAGGCATTGAATTTTCTAGGTCTAGAAAAGAAATTTTTATCTCCCAAAGGAAGTATGCTGTAGACATTTTTCAAGACACATGTCTTACAAGAGTACGTCTAAAAAGATTTCCTATGGAAAAAAATCTGAAACGTTCTCTAAGATAAGGAGAGAAATTGAATGATCCAAGTAAATACGCACGGTTGATTGGCAGATTAATATATTTATCTGTTACTAGGCCTGACATAGTGTATTCAGTTCCTATGCTTAGTCAATTTATGCATGAACCAAGAAAATTACATTGGGAGGCTAAAGGAAAATGGCAAGTGACTATTTACTGAGTATGCTTAGTCAATTTATGCATAACCTCGATAGGAGGTCGTTTACTGAGTATTCTTAAAACACTCAAGCCTCGTGCTACTATATTTTTCACATAAAGGCAAGGCGCCAGGTTGATTGGCAGATTAATATATTTATCCGTTACTAGGCCTAACATAGTGTATAAAGTTCGTATGCTTAGTCAATTTATGCATGAACCAAGAAAATCACATTTGGAGGCTAAAGGAAAATGGCAAGTGACTATTTACTGAGTATGCTTAGTCAATTTATGCATAACCAAGATAGGAGGTCGTTTACTGAGTATTCTTAAAACACTCAAGCCTCGTGCTACTATATTTTTCACATAAAGGCAAGGCGCCCCTGTAAGACTGACGGAGGCTTCACAACCACGAGTTCGTGACACGTGCATAGGATAGTTTCGCATAATAATTTAATAGTATAGGTTAGTATATGTTGAGTAGTATTTTCATTTGACAATAGTATAGATTAGTATAGGTTCAATTGTATTTGCATTTGACAATAGTATAGATCAGTCTTGTCTGAGTTGTATTTGCAGCTAATAAACTGTAGGTTGATTTGTATTTGTATTTAATAAAGTTTAGGTTGAGTTGTATTTGCATTTAATAAAGCATAGGTTAGTATAGGTTCAGTTGTATTTATAATTATTAGATCATTTGTTAGTATAGGGCGTTTAATTCAATAATGTTTTTCATTTTTTCTTTGTATTTGTTTATTCCCGAGGTAATAAATGAGGCACGAAGTTAATGTTGAATTTATAATAAGGGTTCATTAAAGTAATTCCGCATTAACTATCGGGTTAAATCTGAAGTAACGGTCTTGGGTTAAATAGGAAAATTTAGGGTGGAAATCTCTCCTTAAAGATGCGTTTTAAACCCGTGAAGCAAACGATATTACATAACGTGCCAAAGTGGACAAAACGGACAATATTGACTAGCTATGAATTTGGATGTTTGAACATTCGACCACACCTTTTAAATTTTGATTTTGTTGTGATTCTCTCCTTCTTATTAATCATATCTATTTTTCTTATGGTCTAAAGGGAATAAAAAATTGATAAACATCCTTAAAAAAACCCATTCATAACTCTGGCTTAAATCTCTCCTTTACAAGGGTAATTAAGGAGAAAATATAGAAAATGCAACGGTCTAGTTTGTGTTTAAGCAACTTTGTTTTTTGATGTCCACCAAAAATAGCAAATGAAAAAGAATCGATATTTATAACTATGCAACAAATATGGATATCCAACCTCAAAACATTCATAGGAATTAATTTTTAGAGTGGATATCAACCTTAAATCAGCTTCTCAAACAGCTTTAACAGGATGTTCAAAACAGGTATTTATTTTTATTTTTATTTTGCTATATAATGAACCAAAATCCAAATGATTAAACATCAACAAAACAAATTTGAGCATTTTAATAAAATGAAGACTCTAACAAGCTTCGGTATTACCTTATTGTTTGCTTTGGAATCAAGCATTATTATCAACACATGTTTTGCAGGTTCCAACGGACAAGCTGTAGTGGAAGATTGGCATTTACCAGAAGGCAAATGGCAAGTGACTATTTACAATTATCAAACAAACTCAGTTTTAAATGCTCATTGCAAGTCAAAAGACGACGATTTGAACGAACAGGTTTTGGACAAGCGAGCCCAATTCCACTGGAGATTTGAAATGAACTTTTGGCATACGACTTTGTATTGGTGCAATTTTAACAGTTCGAATGGACATGCTTCGTTTCAGGTGTTTTGGCCAGAGAACTCGCATTGGCTTTCTGAACGATGCAACGTTAAAAACTGCATTTGGGCAGCATTTGATGATGGATTTTACTTAAAAAATCTTCATTTGGGGAAGTTTGAATTGATACACCCTTGGGAAAAATGAAGTAAAATCTCCCTCACTCGTTTTGGTCCAACAAAACCTACTTTTTTTTTCCTTTTATGTTTGCTTGCTCTCACATGTAATAATTCTAGAGAGAGTCGTGGGGTTTCTTTATAGGCTTAAATATGTTGCATATTTAAGTCTAATAAAATGGGAGGAATCTTTTGGGAATTTATAGTTCTTTGGATGTTGATAATTTGGTTGGGTTTCAAGTTTCTACTTGTATCTACCCATGTGCAAGCTTTCAAACTCAGGATTTGGCCGTCAATGGCCCTAATATTCCCCTAACAATATTGTAAGGTTATTTACTTCTCGCTTCTAAGAGTGAAAACTATCTCCACAGACAAACATGGTCCTTCCCGCATGTCTTTTCCTCACTCACTTGTTTGCAACGAAAATTCTCAAGAGGTCTTCCAACATAAATTGCTCCAGCAAAGCACATTTAATCTCGAAGTTCTTATGATTAAGCCAACAAAAAGGAAAGTGCATCTCNTATAGAAAGTAAGTTTCAGTTCTTTTTAAGCATTTCTTAGTCATCTATACTCTGGGTCACTTTATCGGTTATAATCTTGGTCCATTCATGTACTCTCTTTTACTCGGGTATCACTCTACTCAAAACCCTTTCAGAATTAAGTAATATTTTAGGTTTTAACATTTTAAGGGTAACAAATTAGGAGGAAAAGAAAATATGTATAATAATTGGAAATGCCAAGGTTAATATCATACAATAAAACGGATATATGGAAAGAACTCATGTCAATTATCCTAAAAAAAGAAAAAATGAAGAAGGATGTCAATTGCAACTTNGAACATGTTTTAGTAAAAAAAAATATCATTAAAGATTATTTGTGTTGCTCATAAAGAAAAAAAAAAACACATGTAAAACGAAAATGATCTTTACAAGACTATGAAACGAAAGAAACTATGTGGAAACAGAGGGAAGAGATCAAGGAGAAGTACCCGAGTAATTTCAATATTAAGACACTTTCGAGGACGAAAGTTTCATCTTGACGTGTATGATGTATGAACGAAAAATAAAAAAAATAAAAAAAAGAAGCGAAACTTTGTGCCACATTGCTAAAGCTAAGAAGTGGCGCGTTGGCCTCCACTATAAAAAAGGGAGGTCCCCCACTTCATTTTATCATCCTAAAATGAACGGTTCGAGCAAGTCAGAGAGTACACTTTCTGACGGCTCAAGGCCAAAATTTTGGTTGATTTGCTCCGACTCTTTCCTCCTGGTTTCAATTTTTAGAAAGCGTTTAAAGATAGTATGTATGACTACCTTCTTGCTAGTTAAATTTTTTGAATCGAGTTTAAATTATTTATGCATGATGAGGCCTAGTTTGAATTATTAGGAGTCAGTTTCTGTGCTGTATTTGGCTTAGTTTAAATTACTCGGACTAAGTTTCTAGTATTGGGCTTAGTTTAAATTAGTGGGAGTATGCTTTTATGCATAATTAGACTTAGTTTAAATCATTAGGAGTAAATTTTTATGCATAATTAGATTTAGCTAGATTGTTCGTTATGAAACGTTATGTTGAAAGCATGAAAATGTTACGTTATGTCTTGTGAATTGCATGTATAGAATGATTTGAATTACATGTTGATCCCTTGTGGATGTATATAATAAAATGACTTAAAATTCACAAGAATAAGTGCAAGTATACACTATCACAAGTAGCAAGTAATAAGTACATTATCGATTCCACAGGGAACCTATCTTTTTGGTTAATTTTATCGCTCGAAATTTAAGTGAGTTTTTGGGTAACATTCAAATGGGCATTGGAGATTTTAACTATTTAAACAAAACTAAAACAACTGCTGTCGAAAACAGAAAATGATGAGAAAATCAACTATAATGAGGAAGGTTTGGCTAGGAGAGATTAAATAGATAAGTTGTTGAGTATGTGGTAGATTTTAGTTCCTTTTAATAGATTCTCAAGCCCACTTCCGAGGGTCATGAATGGTGATTATTTCCATAATCGTTGTAATTTCTATTAACAAGGCTCTAGGAGAAGAATTATTCCTAACCCTTCTATTACCCTTCCAGTCTCCTTGCTATGGAACTAGAGTATTAAAGAGTATTTCATTGCTCCCTCTCTTTCGGGCTCTCTTCTCCCGAATAAGAGAGCAACTATGTATGTAAAGTAGCTAATTAAACATACATGTAAATCATTAACAACAACTCTTTAATAAACTAAAATCATACCGTCAACCTACTTAAACTATATAAAACT
>NW_019646500.1:25917-39084 GCF_002806865.2 Cucurbita pepo subsp. pepo
TGTTTTTTTTTTTTTTTTTTATACACAAAAGAAGATAGGCTGCTGTATGCAGCTACAACACAGTCTGCTGTCATTTCCACAGCAGGCGCTCTAGTTTAGGTAGAACAGCAGTTTGCTGTCAAGTTGACAGCAAGCTGCTAATTTTTTTTATTATTATTATTATTATTATTTATTATTATTATTATTATTATTTTTTTGTTCCAAAGTTTTCCTTTTTCTTGTTTGGTATCTCTTGATGTCATCTTTTTTGGTTGGTGCTTTGACTTGAGGTTTTGTGAGAAAGCGCACAAAAATTAGATCAAATTCATGCAAATGAGGAAGAACGCGGTACTTCATGGCAGCATACACTGAAAAAGAATAACTTTGACTTAGTATATACCAAATATAATTAACCTCCTTACTACTTTGAAATTAGCTTTGTTAACCACATCAGAATCCACCTAATTAGCTACTTTCTTGGGGGCATGCGAGTCATTCATGATAAAAATGTAAAATAACATCTAAAAAAAACTATCATTCTGAGATAAGTGAAGATAACTATTTAAAAATAATTAAAAGTGGATAAATAAAAGGAGAAGAAAAACTAACTTGGCTTCCCGGGAGTTTGTTACCTGTTACCGTTTCTTGTCAGCTTCCGTTTGCTCCAAAATGTTTTATTTTTAAGCTTTTTAAGCTTAAAGAGGCAATGCCTCTTTTTACTTCTCCGCCCAAATATGACTTCAGTCTCTGTCCATTCAGTGTGAAAGGTCTCCTTTCGTCTCCATGTTTTATCGTTATTGCCCCATAGGGAGTGACTTCTTCAACTATAAACGGACGAGACCATCTTGATTTTAATTTTCCAGGGAATAAATTCAGCCTTGAGTTGAATAGCAACACTCTTTGTCCTATGTAGAATTCTCTGGGCCTAATTTTGTTGTCATGCCACATTTTTGTTTTTTCTTTGTACATCTTAGCATTTTCATAGGCTAGGTACCTGAATTTTTCAAGCTCATTTAGTTGCATTCGCCTCAAGTCTCCATTTGTTGTATAGTCAAAATTTAACTTCTTTAATGCCCAAAATGCTTTATATTCCAATTCCAGGGGTAGATGACATGCCTTCCCAAAAACTAGCTTGTATGGAGACATTCCTAAAGGGGTTTTGAAGGCTGTCCTGTATGCCCATAATGCATCATCAAGTTTCACCGACCAATCTTTCCTGTTGGGTTGTACCACCTTTTCCAAAATACTTTTAATTTCTCTATTGGAGACCTCTGCTTGCCCATTTGATTGTGGGTGATAAGGTGTTGCCACTCTATGTTTTACATTGTATCTCTCTAAAAGACTATTCATCAATCTGTTCACAAAGTGCGTTCCCTCATCGTTGATTAATGCTCTTGGTACACCAAACCTAGTGAATATGTTTCTTTTTAAAAACTTGAGTACCGTCTTCCCATCGTTGGATGGACAAGCTATTGCTTCCACCCACTTGGACACATAGTCGACAGCCACTAGAATATATAAGTTCCCATAAGATGGCGGAAATGGTCCCATAAAGTCAATGCCCCATACATCAAAAAGTTCCACTTCTAGAATTGAATTCAGGGGTAGCTCATTTTTTTTACTGATATTTCCCGTCCTTTGACATTGATCACAACCCTTGCAAAATTCTTTTGCATCTTTGAAAATTGTTGGCCAATAGAAACTCGATTGAAATACCTTGGCTGCTGTCCTTTGCCCTCCAAAATGACCTCCATATGGAGATGCATGACATTGTTCAAGAATTGTTGGTATTTCACTGTCTGGAATGCATCTTTTCATTATGTCGTCTCCACATTGTTTAAAAAGAAAAGGTTCATCCCAAATGTAACTTTTGGATTCATGGAAAACCTCTTCCTTTGTTGATAATTTTTCTCTTTGGGTATGATGGCACAAGCCAAAAAATTTGCTATGTCTGCATACCATGGAGTTGCTGTCATTCTGCTACTGCTGTAGCTGCTGCTATTGCTGTTTATCCCAAGCAGCTGTTCATCCGGAAATGCATCATCAATTTCTTTGCTATTGACCTTTTCTTCCATGTTCTCCATTCTAGATAAGTGATCCGCTACATGGTTATTAGCTCCTTTCGTGTCCACGATTTCTATCTCGAACTCTTGTAACAGTAGAATCCATCTAATTAATCTTGGCTTGGCATTCGGTTTCATCATTAGGTGCTTGATTGCTGCGTGGTCAGTGTACACTTTCACCTTCGCTCCAAATAAATAAGCTCTGAACTTTTCAACAGCGAATACTACGGCCAACAATTCTTTTTCAGTGGTTGTATAATTCACTTGAGCCTAATTCAACGTTTTGCTGGCATAATAGATAGGATGAAGTACCTTCCCCTTTTTCTGTCCTAACATTGCCCCCACAGCATGGCCACTAGCATCACACATCAACTCAAATGGTGAATTCCAATCGGGTGTTGACATTATAGGAGCTGTGGTCAGCGCTGTCTTTAATGCTTGGAAGGCAGTCATGCATTGTTTGTCAAAAACGAATTTTCTATTTGACTCCAACAAACTACACAATGGTTTTGCAATCTTGGAGAAATCTTTAATAAACCTCCTATAAAACCCTGCATGGCCCAAAAAGCTTCTTATACCTTTAACTGACGTAGGTGGATTCAATCTTTCAATAGCTTCTATCTTGGCTCTATCAACTTCTATTCCTCTTCTTGAGATCTTGTGGCCTAACACTATTCCCTCATTGACCATAAAATGACATTTTTCCCAATTCAGTACAAGATTCTTCTCTTCACATCTTTGTAGAACCTTCCCTAAATTGCACAAACAAGTCTCAAAAGATTCTCCATAAACCGAAAAATCATCCATGAATATCTCCATAAATGTTTCTACCATATCTGTAAAAATGGCCATCATGCAACGTTGAAATGTCGCTGGAGCATTACATAGTCCAAAGGGCATTCGTCTAAAGGCAAAAATTCCATATGGGCATGTGAATGTAGTTTTCTCTTGATCTTCTGGACTGATTGTAATTTGATTGTATCCCGAATAACCATCCAAGAAGCAATAATGTGACTTTCCAGCAAGCCTATCAAGCATTTGATCAATGAATGGTAAGGGAAAATGATCCTTACGTGTCGCTTTGTTTAGCCTTCTATAATCCATGCAAATTCTCCATCCATTCACTATTCTAGTGGAGATCAACTCATTGTTCTCATTTGCCATTACTGTTATCCCTCCTTTCTTCGGAACACATTGAATAGGACTGACTCAGCTGCTGTTTGCAATTGGATAAATTATTCCAGCATCTAGCCATTTGAGAATCTCCTTTCTAACAACCTCCTTCATCATGGGATTTAATCGTCTTTGTTGCTCAATGGACTTAACTTTTCCTTCCTCCAATTGTATTTTGTGCATGCATAGTGAAGAACTAATTCCTTTTATATCTGCCAATGTCCAACCTATCGCCCTCTTGTGCTTCTTCAATGTTTCTAGGAGCATATCCTCTTGAATCGAGGATAGTGTCGCTGAGATGATGATGGGTAGTGTCTTCTTATCACCTAAATAAGCATACTTAAGGTTAGGTGGTAGTGGTTTTAAGTCCAGCTGTAGCGCTTCCTCAATAGATGGTCTCATCGGTGAACTCTTTCTTCCCTCACATTCTAGTGACTCAAAAGTTCTGCTGAATTCACCTAAAACTGCTAACTGTTCTATTCTGTCATTCAAGCTGCTGTCTTCTTCCTGCTCGCTTTCCCCATCATCCCATTCCAAGACAGTAGGTCTCGATGAAGTAGCGGCAGATGGTCGTGTTAAAGAGGCAGAAGGCCTCGTCGGAGTGATAACCTCCGCTT
Organism: Cucurbita pepo subsp. pepo; assembly: GCF_002806865.2. Classification (NCBI taxonomy): domain Eukaryota; kingdom Viridiplantae; phylum Streptophyta; class Magnoliopsida; order Cucurbitales; family Cucurbitaceae; genus Cucurbita; species Cucurbita pepo. Next base: position 29,750 of record NW_019646500.1, read on the forward strand.
ATTTTTTAGAAAGCTTTGCTTTAGACCTGGTCACCAATGTGAAACCAGCATCCATTGCGTAGCTATCGGACGTCATTGGAGTAGGTGTGTTTGAAGAAGCAATGGGCTTCTTCCCTTTTTCTGTTGCTTTCTTACCGGTCATCACTGGAGAATGAGGTTGGCTAGGGAGAGTTTTTCTTCGAGAATAAGAACTCTCTTGAGAGGTAATCTGCCAAGGGGTTTTCGACCCCTTCTATAGGCAAAATTTAAAAGTCGAAGCAAGATTAAATGGCATGCCATCTAGCAAAACTTTGTTTAGACACAAGATTCTTGACATCTTTTTCTAAAACAAATTTAGATGAACTTGATTTTGTACTGATAACAAAGCTTTTGTTAATTAAATTGCTTTGAAATTTTTGTAGACAAAGTACTATTGAATGTATTTCTTTCTTCACTATTGAGTAATTTTTTTTAGTAAAATTCCATATTCCCGAATGGAAACGGACAATGAATTCTTTCTTGTCAAGAGACTGTTTCAGGATTCCTCCATATCCAATATCGGATACGTCATTCTCCACTATTAAACTAGCCCTTAGATTTATCAGCGATAAACACGGAATTGACTTGACAAGGGATTTGATTTTTTGGACTGTTTAGGTGTGTTCTAAAGTCCACGGCTTTGGATTCTTTTTTAGCCTTTAAAAAAGGTGGCTTGTAAATGGGTCTTATATTTTGAACTAAATTAGACACATAATTGAGACATCCCAAAAATCTTTGTAGTTGGGTTTTATCCGTAATTTGGTCCGAAAAGTTAGAGGCAAACTCAATGGGTCTTTGAATGGGTTTAATGAGACCCAAATGAATTTCAAATCCAAGAGAACGGATCTTTGTTTGAAAAAGTTTAATTTTTGGTTTAGACACAACTAAACCGCTTCTTTTGACTGTAGTAGAAAATGTTTGAAGATGCTTGAAGTGTTGATCGATGTTTTGAGAAAAAATTAGAACATCGTCAACATAAACAATTGAAAAATCTTGAAAAGGATTGAAAATATCATTCATAATCTTTTGAAATTCGGATGGAGCATTTTTTAGCCCAAATGGCATAACATTTCATTCGTATTGTCTGAAAGGGACATTGAAAGCCGTTTTGTACTTGTCTTTTTCTGAAATCTGGATTTGCCAAAATCGTGATTTCATATCAAATTTTGAAAATACTTTTGCATTTGAAACTCTTTGCATTAAATCTTATTTATTTGGAATTGGATATCTAATCCATTCCAAAACCTTATTTAAGGGTTTGTAGTTTATAACCAGTTGTGGGACTCCACGTTCCTTCTTTGCTTGGTTGTTGACGTAAAAAGCCGCACATGACCAAGGGCTCTTTGACGGCCTAATAAGACCCTTCTGCAAAAGATCATTGATTTCTGCTCGACAGAATGTTAGTAATTCCTTATTCATTTGAATAGGTCGGGCCTTCGTAGGAATATTTTTCTCCTCGAAGTTTTTGACATAAGGAAGATTAACTATGTGTTGCTTCCTATTCTAAAAGGCATTAGGGATAGTTGAACAAATCTCCCTTTCCATTTGAGTTTGTAAAGTTTTGATTTTAGACTGGACGGTCTTACTTTGAATCTGTTCTTCTATTGTTTTGAATGAAATTTCTTCCTTCAAAAAAGAAATTTGTTTTTCTTTATAATTTGATACATTTATGGATTGAATAATTGTATTCTTTTGAAGGTTATCTATTTCACTAATCCTTATAGGAGGAAGGAAATTAAATTTTATCTTCTTTCTCAGTGCTTTTGACTCTAACAGTTTTTCTTGTCCTAAGTCCTTTACTAAAATGAAGGAATTTACCAAGCAAATTCCGTCATTATAAACATGGACTTTAGATAATTTGTAATTAATTTTGAGTCTATTGTTATTTGCACCTCTAAGGCCCTCAGTAGTTTTTTCAAAATACTTTGTAGGTATTAGGCCTTCTTGAATGCAATTTTGATCGGCTCCAGTATCTATGAGAACCTTTAGTGTGATTTTGAAATCATAAATTTTTAAGGTAACGAGAGCATACCATTTTTGATATTGAGAAGTGGTGATGGCTCCAACGAAGGAACTTTGAAAGTCATCCTCGTCCAGGTTTGGTTGCGCCGTTTCCTTTCGTTCGGGCAGCCGATCTTNTTCCTTTCGTTCGGGCAGCCATTCCTGAAGATTGAGAACTTCTTGGCAAAGCATATAGGATTCTGACCTGGTTTCAGATCCTAATGCCTGTACTTCTTATTTGAGATTATTAATCTCTCTGTGTAGGTCTTAAGTAGTGAGTTCTCTCGGTTTTTCAAACCTTTGGAGAACTGATTAAAGTATATAGGGATTTCTTTCTTCCCTTTCATGTGGCTTAGAGATTGTCATGGCATCTCTTAGTCGTTGAACGATTTTCTGTTGAATTTCTATTTCTTGAACTTTTTCTACTAAATCGAGTAGAATTTCTTGATCCAGACATTTATGCATCCTTCGCACGTCCTCTTTCCTTCTTGTCCTAATTCATATTCGGTGCTAGAATATGAATCAGATTCTTCTTGGAGTTCGAGGATTTCTCCCTCGCTTGATTGTTTTGAGTCGGTTAGAGCCAGTCGTAGTAGCTGATTTTTCAGCTCTTGATCTATATCCAACTCATTGATCTTTCCTCTTATCGGACACGTGTTAGCATAGTGTCCTTCTTCTCGATATTTGAAGCAAGTTTGCTTTTTCTTTCCTCTATGGGTTTTTGTAGGAGTATACTTTCTTGTTGAATATGTTGGCTTTTGAGATTGTACTTGTTTGTTCCGATACTTTTCTCTGGGCATGTACGAATTATAAGGCTTTGGATGCATCTTAACCTTCTTCCTTCTGGAGGTTGATGGGGCCTCTATCCCCTTGCATCCATATTGATCGCAAACTCTTCCAAGTTGTTTTCTATTTGATATCGAAGAATTGAGCTTGTTTTGAATCTTTGACTCATTGCAAAGTCTGAGTCCTTCTATGATGAAGGATGCTATTAACCCATATGACAAAGTCTGCCATGGAATTGTTCCATTATACTTTGTCTTAAGATCGTCTTTGATCCTTCTCGAGAAGTGTTTTGGTAGTCCATTGATAAAATTGTCTTTCCATAATTCCAACGAACAGTCTGTTCTAATAAAAACTTTGCTGAAATACATGTCTTTGTACCACCTGAAATCTCCTAAGGTGGGGCACTTCAAGTTCATGAGTATTTCGGCGGATCTTTCCTAGTATTTCAAGGGGTCGCCAACGAAGAATTCTATAAGGGTATAAATGAGGGTGTTGACAACATCCTCTACCCTTTCATGTTGTACTTCGGTCCTAGTTGATGGACCTTCCTCTTTGATGATTTGAGTTGTTGGCCTAATGTCATAGTGGCTTAATATCTGTTGGTGAGTTGCTTCATCGAGATATTTGTCCCACCAGTCCTTCAGTTGCCGGGTAAATTCGGTCACTAAAACTTAATCTATTTGATGGTCAGATTTATGGTCCTGTAATTTATACGCCCCTGCGGTCATCATCATTTCATTGACAACATTCATTATCAGATAGTCGGACAATCCATCGATATTCCATTCATAGATTGCTAGACCATCGTAATGAGCTTGAGTTTTTTTAGTCTTTTTTTCGAATTGAATATCCGGAAAAGACGGTTGAGGATACAAGTTGTTCTAATTACTGGTATTATTTTGACTTCTCTTAGAGATTCTTTCAATTCGATTCTAGAGAGGCTCTTATACCTCATCTAAAATCTCGTCTTCAAATTCTTGAATTTTGTCGTCATTGTTAACGACATTGACAGATGAATCCTGATGTGTTATCCCAGGATTTAGGATTCTATCCAACTTTTCTTCTATTTTGGCCATCGCGGCCTCTTCTTTTGAAATCCTCTTAGTAAATACGTCGAGGTTTGCCGGTCTGAGTATTGGAATTGACTCATCGACTTTCGGTACAGAGTTGCCTGCTTGTTCTTGCAGAGTACCAGAATTTTTTGAGATTTTTCCCTTGATACTCTCAAGCTGGGTGGAGATAGTGGATAAAATCTTGTTTGAATAATTATTTTGATGCTGGATATTCTTGATGTCCTTTAGGGTCGGATTACCCTTTTCTAGTCCTTCTTGGATAGTTTTGAAAGGACTAGCTTTAACCTTTTCTCCGTAATAATTGTCAAATTCGACTTCTTCCAACAGAGGATGTTTTGAATATACTTTGCCTCTTCTGGTAGTCTTCTAGCTTCTTTGAGTCGAAGTGCATATTTGCAAAATATTTTCTTCAAACCATTCGAAGAATGATATGTTTTACAATTTACATATTCAAAATACAATTCTTAGTGTACATACAAATAATTAGATGAAAGTGGAAATCCATATTCATTAATAATGTGATGAAAATGGAAAAAGTGAAAATAATAAAAGTGGGAAAAGTGAAAATGATAAAGCAAAAGATAGAAGAAAAACTAACATGATGAGATATGTGAGGAAATATGTTTCATCGTGACATATTTCACCTACGATTTTTTTTTTTTTTAATGTTGTAGCGGATACTCGATTCTAGGCATGAAAACTATCTCGATAGACCAATGTAGTCTTTCCAACATGTTTTGTCCGCATTCACATGCATCCTAGGAAAATTTCTAAAAGGTCTCCAAACATATAATTGCTCCGAGTAAAGCATGCTTAACCATGTGGTCCTATGATTGAGCTACCATAAAGGAAGGTGCTCCTTGGTTGTATAGGTAGTGACTTTCAAGTCTTTTAAATATTTCTTAGTCATCTTATCCTCACGGTCGCTCTTATAAGGATGTGATCTTAGGTGATTCATGTACCCATAATTTACTCAGAAGTCACACTTATTCACATAGTATTGTTTTTTCATAAATTACTTTTTCAACCAAATTTAATAAATTCAAAGTAAAAAAAAAAAAAAAAAGTAAAATAAAATGGAATTTGAGATAAATTGACAAGAATATTACTTTAACATCTTTTTTAATTATTATATGGATAAATATATTTTTATTCTAATAATTGTAATATTATATATATTACATAAATTTAGTAATTACTCAATTGATTTTTTGGTTGAGCTTTTTATTTTTATTTTTTTTAATCAAACTAATATGTTTTTCTTGACAAACAAAATGTTAGTTAATATGTAAGGAAGGTCCCAAAGAGAAAAATAAAATTTAACAAATGTGAAATAGAAGTTTTAGTCCTAAAAAGTATACCTAGTTGGAGATCCATCATTCTATTTTGAGTACAAATCTACTAATTTTGCTACAGCATAGCAATATAGCATAAGGTGAGACATCCGATCCCCTCAAAAACTTTTTTTCAGAACATGCCCATTAGTAGATTCATTGACAAAGAGGGGCTCTGTGGTGGACCTCTTGACAACTGCAATGGAGATTCATCGTCAACATCTTTTAAGGTAGGTGGAGTCTCTATCGTTTTAATTATGATCATCTTATATTGCAGGAGACATCCATTCGAAATGTAGCAAAACAAGGAAAGAAAATCTATGGATTCGGTTGTCTATTTCTCACCTAAGGAAAGAATTTCTTCCCAAGATCTAATTTAGGCCACTATTACTTTTCACGAGATATGTGCTTATGGCGGGACTGTATACAAGATAGTGATGCATTATGAACAGGCTATTACTGCAAGAAGTTAACATCAAACAAGGAAGGGAGTAACATCGATAATAGGAAAGAACCTGTAAAGTATTTCCTTGTAGTATATGAGGTAATGGTTATGTTACCCAACTATTGCTTAGATTTTGCATATGCTCTAGGATTCAATAAAGTATTCTCTGTATAGTTTTTGAAAGGAGATATATTGTTCTTGATTCTCAATCTTGTAAGTTTCTAAGGTTCATAATTCCTTGNGGTGGAGTTACTATCATTCTAATTATGATCATCTTATATTGCATGTGACATCCATTCGAAATGGAGCAAAACAAGGAAAGAAAATCTATGGATTCAGATGTCTATTTCCCACCTAAGGAAAGAATTTCTTCCCAAGATCTAATTGAGGCCACTATTACTTTTCGCGAGATATGTGCTTATGGCGGGACTGTATACAAGGCAGTGATGCATTCTAGGCTGGCCATTACTGTCAAGAAGTTAACTCAAACAGGGAAGGGAGTAATATCGATAATAGGAAAGAACCTGTAAAGTATTTTCAGAGTTTGTAGTATATGAGGTAATGGTTATGTTACCCAACTATTGCTTAGATTTTACATTTTTTGTAGGATTCAATAAAGTATTCTCTGTATAGTTTTTGAAAGGAGCTATATTGTTCTTGATTCTCATTCTTGTAAGTTTCTAAGGTTCATAATTTCTTGAGGCATAAGTTATAACATGCATTCGTAAACATATGAATACATTGTAATAATAAACATGGGTTGTTCTAGAAGGTCATACATTCAGAATGAATTCCTTAGAGGATTCTAGAAGGGTCTTGACTTTTGTATCTTGAGGTGTTTCTTTTAGGAGTTTCTTTGGTCCTAACTTGCTTTAGGTTCCAAGCTTGCTCTAATCAACTTGAACCATTGAATATAACTCCTTGTCCTTACGAATAGGCCTTACAAGAAGTAGCAAGTCATTTGGAGCACATATAGACCTTGAATTTAAATAACTAGTCCTAGGGCTATTTTGGTCATTTTATCTTTAATTCTTGGTTTGCCTAATTAAAGTGTTCCAACAACTTTCAAACATCGTCACATCTTGAGACATCACATAATAAGGTCTACCACTTAATTTAATGGCATTTGAAGGTCTTTTAGGTCATGAACCATAGTTAGATATCCTTAGGGGTAATATAGTTTTGCACCCATTTCTTTGTTTACCTACTTATCCTTCCTAGTGACCCTGAAGATATGGATAATTACGAAACTGCCATTATGACAAGAATCAGATGATCAAGCGTGACCATTTGCACAAAATCCATCGAATCTCGACTCTCAGCCTATTGAAGCAAAGATCTTAAACAAGGTAAGGGGTTTGACCCATATCCAATCTCGACTCTCAACAGTGACCATCTCGACTCTCATTACTTGTGGATTCATAGACTAGTCGGAGAAAAGAATCCAAGCCCTATATTCTCCACCTTCAAATATCTTAAACAAGGTAAGGGTTTGACCCATTTGTAGAATGACATCTCTTTTATCATCATTAGGACCTCCAATAAGATGGAATACATACTTTATGATGAAGTTTTAAAATCAGGTAAAACTAAAAGTGTATTGGACATTCAAAATTATCTATATTGTACGTTTAGTCCACGACAAACTTTCAACTTTATATCTATTTGGTCCGTAAACCTAAGACTATGTCCAATAGGTCTCTAAATTTTCATTTTTTTAAGTTCAACATTTTAGGAGTAAGAAATTGAACTACCGAACTTTGTGATCTTAATTCATACCGTATCTACTAAATTATGCTTAGGGTAGTTCATACCTTATTTGCAAACGGTCAAAATGTATGGGTCAAACTACTATAATACGACAGTTTCTCATTAGTGGAAGCATTTGCGGGTCAAACTAAACTGAGTTTATTATGCGAGTGTCGCCCATCGGACCACTTGAGAGTCGTAATAAACAAATTCCATTATGCGATTGATGTAAGACCGTGACACTAATCATGTCAATTTGAACAAGCTTATAAAATGAATTATTTTGATTGGGTGGCTATAAATTCAATTGATAATTCCATAGTAAATAGATTAGCAAATAAAAATAATGATATTCTTCGAGACTGCGCCCACATTGAAATCGGACCCATTTTCATCGAAATAATATAGACAAGTAACGTAACATTAAAAGCTAATGAGATGTTTAAATTTTATAACTAATAAAAAAAGAAAGAAAGTTAATTTGGTTTTGTATTCTTGTCATATTTGAGTTTGATTTATGTTCGAAAAAATGATGGGAGATTTCGATAAATGAGGGCAAATAATTCCGATCAAAGTGGAAGAAATTAATAAATAAGTATTTTATGCATTGAAATACCTTAACAAATCTTAATAATATAATTCATTAAAACTAATACACCGTATCAAATTTATATCGATTTATTATAATATCATAATCAAAACCCTCCAATTCATGGATATATCGATTTTTTATATTCATTTAGCCGGCCATGTGTAGCAAATATCATACAATTTGGTTTTATAGTTGAACATACAAATACCATGTTCAACCACTAACCACAAACATAGAGTATCGTTGCATTTGGTTCTATCTCTATCATCCTTGTATATATCAAAGTAATGCGACCAGCCAGACCACTGGAAGGTGCAGTAAAACTGTGTTGAGCCCCAAAAGTTTGGTCGAAAACTAAAAGCGTAACCGCTCAAAGGTGGGAGATGGTGGACTCCCAAGTCATCATCACCAGATTTGCAGTGAATAGTGAGCTGATCATGACTTCTTAAAACATTTGTTATGTTTACTGTAATCGGTGGGTTTCGTTAGATTTTTCCATCGATGTTAGTAAATAGGGTAGCAAAGAACAATGACAATAGGGGTGAAAGTGTTGAAAATGAATTCATTTTGTAAATATAAGAATATTTGTGCTGGATTTGTTCCACGAGTAAAATTAGGTTCCATTGTCAATTACACCCACTAAAACTAAAGAAACATTTATTGTTATATTGGAATGGGTAACCACCACCATTGTATATTTTTTTTATTTATTATTAGTAATATTTTAGTTATTTTCAAAACCACTGATGGGAGCTATTGTTAACCATCTGTTGTTAGCAGTAACACCGGTTCTAAAGTGTAATGCAATGGTCCTTTAAATTTAAAGTTGATGAACAAGGATGACGTTTCAATATTTTATATTCTTGTTGTGTATGAAGGCAATTATGGACATGTTTGGTAACGGGTTTTTTAATTGAAAAATATACATTTGAAACTCGTCAGGGGTCTTATGGAAACTCCACGAGAGAGTAGCATGAATGATTTAAATTTTGGCCCTTGATCTCACTTTAATTAATTTCAATTAATTAATTGATGTTTTGATGATAACAAACCTACTTTTTAATTATTAACTATTTTCAGTATTTTGAACTGTCCACAGTATAAGGTCGGGAATAACGATTTCAACGACCTTTCAATTACTTAAATCAGAGCTAAAACAAAGAAATTATAATCGAGAGAACATACCCGACGTGATGATGTGTCAGCAAAATCAAAATGATGGAAAAATCAAAATATATCAAAGTATGACATTTATAATGGTGGAGTTTTTTTTCTTATTATTATATTTTTAAATAAAGTTATTTTTACAAAATATAAATTTGAATCTAACCGTTACT
>NW_019646500.1:41923-46493 GCF_002806865.2 Cucurbita pepo subsp. pepo
AAAATCGAACGAGAACAACCGCGTCCGAGTAGGTTGAGGGGACAGAAGGTCACTTTGAAGTGGAAGACACAGTAGGTCTCAATGAAGTAGCGGCAGATGGCCGTGTTGAAGAGGCAGAAGGCCTCGTCGTAGTGATAACCTCCGCTTTTTTTTTGAAAGCTTTGCTCTAGACCCGGTCACCAATGTGAAACCAGCATCCATTGCATAGCTATCGGACGTCATTGGAGTATGTGTGTTGAAGAAGCAATGGGCTTCTTCCCTTTTTCTGTTGCTTTCTCACCGGTCATCACTAGGAGAAGGAGGTTGGCTAGGGAGAGTTTTTCTTCGAGAGTAAGAACTCTCTTGAGAGGTAATCTGCCAAGGGGATTTCGACCCCTTTTATAGACAAAATTTGGAAGTCGAGGCAAGATAAAATGGCTTGCCATCTAGCAAAAATTTGTTTAGACGCAACATTCTTGACATCTTTTTCTAAAACAAATTTAGATGCCCTTGAATATGTTTTGATAACAAAGCTTTTGTTAATTAAATCGCTTTGAAATTTTTGTAAACAAAGTACTATTGAAAGTATTTCTTTCTTCGCTGTTGAGTAATTTTTTTTAAGTAGAATTTCATATTCTCGAATGAAAATGGACAATGGATTCTTTCTTGTCAAGAGACTGTTTCAGGATTCCTCCATATCCAATATCGGATGCGTCGGTCTCCACTATTAAACTAGCCTTTAGGATTATGAGCGATAAACACAGAATTGACTTGACAAGGGATTTGATTTTTTGGACTCTTTTGGTGTGTTCTTCAGTCCAGTGCTTTGGATTCTTTTTTAGCCTTTCAAAAAGTGGCTTGCAAATGGGTCTGATATTTTGAACGAAATCAGACACATAATTGAGACATCCCAAAAATCTTTGTAGTTGGGTTTTATCCTTAATTTGGTCCGAAAAGTTAAAGGCAAACTCAATGGATCTTTGAATGGATTTAATGAGACCCAAATGAATTTCAAATCCAAGAAAACGGATCTTTGTTTGAAAAAGTTTAATTTTTTGTTTAGACACAACTAAACCGCTTCTTTTGACTGTCGTAAAAAATGTTTGAAGAACCTTGAAGTGTAGATCGATGTTTTGAGAAAAAATCAGAACATCGTCTACATAAACAATTGAAAAGGATTGAAAATATCATTCATAATCTTTTGAAATTCGGATGGAGCGTTTTTTAGCCCAAATGGCATAACGTTCCATTCGTATTGTCCGAAAGGGACATTGAAAGCCGTTTTGTACTTGTCTTTTTCTGAAATCTGGATTTGCCAAAATCCTGATTTCATATCAAATTTTGAAAATACTTTTGCATTTGAAATTCTTTGCATTAAATCTGATTTATTTGGAATTGGATATCTAATCCATTCCAAAACCTTATTTAAGGGTTTGTAGTTTATTACCAGTCGTGGGACTCCACGTTCCTTCTCTGCCTGGTTGTTGACGTAAAAAGCCGCACATGACCAGGGGCTCTTTGACGGCCTAATAAGACCCTTCTGCAAAAGATCATTGATTTCTACTCTGCAGAATGTTAGTAATTCATTATTCATTTGAACAGGTCGGGCCTTCGTAGGAATATTTTTCTCCTCGAAGTTTTTGACATAAGGAAGATTAACTATGTGTTGCTTCCTATTCCAAAAGGCATTAGGGATAGTTGAACAAATCTCCCTTTCTATTTGAGTTTGTAAAGTTTTGATTTTAGACTTGACGGTCTTACTTTGAATCTGTTCTTCTATTCTTTTGAATGAAATTTCTTCTTAAAAAAAGAAATTTGTTTTTCTTTATAATTTAATACATTTATTGATTGAATAATTGTATTCTTTCACTACTCATATAGGAGAAAGGAAATTAAATTTTATCTTCTTTCCTAGGGCTTTTGACTCTAACCACTTTTCAGTTATTTTAAAAGGGTATAATTGAGTAATTAAAGGAGTACTTAGGATTAGTTCTTGTCCTAAGTCCTTTACTAAAAGAACGAAATTTACGAAGCAAATTCCGTCATTACAAACATGGACTTTAGATAATTTGTAATTAATTTTGAGTCTATTGTTATTTGAACCTCTAAGGCCCTCAGTAGTTTTTTCAAAATACTTTGTAGGTATTAGGCCTTCTTGAATGCAATTTTGATCGGCTCCAGTATCTATGAGAGCCTTTAGTGTGATTTTGAAATCATAAATTTTTAAGGTAACGAGAGCGTACCATTTTTGATATTGAGAAGTGGTGATGGCTCCAACGAAGGAACTTTGAAAGTCATCCTCGTCCAGGTTTGGTTGCGCCGTTTCCTTTCGTTCGGGCAGCTGTTCCTGAAGATTGAGAACTTCTTGGCAAAGCATATAGGATTCTGACCTAGTTTCAGATCTTAATGCCTGTACTTCTTGTTTGAGATTATTAATCTCTCTTTGTAGGTCTTGAGTAGTGAGTTCTCTTGATTTTTCAAACCTTTGGAGAACTGATTGAAGTTTGTAGGGATTTCTTTCTTCCCTTTCAGGTGGCCTAGAGATTGTCATGGCATCTCTGAGTCGTTGAGCGATTTTCTGTTGAATTTCTGGATCTTGAACTTTTCTACTACTTCGAGTAGAATTTCTTGATCCTTTGTAAGGACATTTATGCATCCTTCGCACGTCCTCTTTCCTTCTTGTCCTGATTCATATTCTGTGCTAGAATATGAATCGGATTCTTCTTGGAGTTCGAGGATTTCTCCCTCGCTTGATTGTTCTGAGTCGGTTAGAGCCAGTCGTAGTAGCTGATTTTTTAGCTCTTGATCTATATCCAACTCATTGATCTTTCCTCTTATCGGACACTTGTTAGCATAGTGTCCTTCTTCTCGACATTTGAAGCAAGTTTGCTTTTTCTTTCCTCTATGGGTTTTTGTAGGAGTATACTTTCTTCTTGAATATGTTGGCTTTTGAGATTGTACTGGTTTGTTTCGATACTTTTCTCTGGGCCTGTACGAATTATAAGGCTTTGGATGCGTCTTAACCTTCTTCCTTCTGGAGGTTGAGGGGGCCTCTATCCCCTTGCATCCATATTGATCGCAAAATCTTCCAAGCTCTTTTCTATTTGATATCGAAGAATTGAGCTTGTTTTGAATCTTTGACTCATTGCAAAGTCTGAGTCCTTCTTCTATGATGAAGGATGCTATTGACCCGTATGACAAAGTCTGCCATGGAATTGTTCCATTATACTTTGTCTTAAGACCGTCTTTGATCCTTCTTTAGAAGTGTTTTGGTAGTCCATTGACAAAATTCTCTTTCCAGAATTCCAACGAACTGTCTGTTCTAATAAGAACTTTGCTCAAATACATGTGTTTGTACCACCTGAAATCTCCTAAGGTGGGGCACTTCAGGTTCATGAGTATTTCGGCGGATCTTTCCTGGTATTTCAAGGGGTCGCCAACGAAGAATTCTATAAGGGTATAAATGAGGGTGTTGACAGCATCCTCTACCCTTTCATGTTGTACTTCGGTCCTAGTTGATGGACCTTCCTCTTTGATGATTTGAGTAGTTGGCCTAATGATATAGTGGCTTAATATCTGTTGGCGAGTTGCTTCATCGAGATATTTGTCCCACCAGTCCTTGAGTTGCCCGGTAAATCCGGTCACTAAAACTTGAGCTATTTGATGGTCGGATTTATGGCCCTGTAATTTATACGCGCCTGCGGCCATCATCATTTCATTGACAACATTCATTATCAGATAGTCGGACAATCCATCGATATTCCATTCATAGATTGCTAGACCATCGTAATGAGCTTGAGTTTGTAGAGTCTTTTCTTCGAATTGAATATCCGGAAAAGACGGTTGAGGATACAAGTTTTTCTGATTACTGGTATTATTTTGACTTCTTCCGGAGATTCTTTCAATTCGATTGTAGAGAGGCTATTCTACCTCATCTAAAATCTCGTCTTCGAATTCTTGAATTTCGTCGTCATTGTTAACGACATTGACAGATGAATCCTGATGTGTTATCCCAAGAGTTAGGATTCTATCCAACTTTTCTTCTATTTTGGCCATCGTGGCCTCTTCTTTTGAAATCCTCTTTGTAAATACGTCGAGGTTTGCCGGTCTGAGTATTGGGATTGACTCATCGACTTTCGTTACAGAGCTGCCTGCTTGTTCTTGCAGAGTACCATAATTTTTTGAGATTTNATCTTGTTTGAATTATTATTTTGATGTTGGATATTCTTGATATCCTTTAGGGTCGAATTACCCTTTTCTAGTCCTTCTGGGATAATTTTGAAAGGGCTAGCTTTGACCTTTTCTCCGTAATAATTGTCAAATTCGACTTCTTCCAACGGAGGATGTTTTGAATATACTTCGCCTCTTCTGGTAGTCTTCCAGCTTCTTTGAGTCGAAGTGCATATTTGCAAAATATTTTATTCAAACCATTCGAAGAATGATATGTTTTCTTCTATGGTTTCCATATGAGAATACCATTGAGCTCTTAATTCACTTCGCTCAGCTTCTTTGTAGGTTTGGAAGAAAGCTTTTCTCTTTGAAGAGTTGGCAGCTGACATAAAATCTGCCTTCAATAATTCTTTGTCTATCT
>NW_019646500.1:51083-72905 GCF_002806865.2 Cucurbita pepo subsp. pepo
TTCACATGCATCCTAGGAAAATTTCTAAAAGGTCTCCCAACATATAATTGCTCCGAGTAAAGCATGCTTAACCATGTGGTCCTATGATTGAGCTACCATAAAGGAAGATGCTCCTTGGCTGTATAGGTAGTGACTTTCAAGTCTTTTAAACATTTCTTAATCATCTTATCCTCACGGTAGCTCTTATAAGGATGTGATCTTAGGTGATTCATGTACCCATAATTTACTCAGAAGTCACACTTATTCACATAGTATTGTTTTTTCATGAATTACTTTTTCAACCAAATTTAATAAATTCAAAGTAAAAAAGAATAAAAAGTAAAATAAAATGGAATTTGAGATAAATTGACAAGAATATTACTTTAACCTCTTTTTTAATTATTATATGGATAAATAAATTTTTGTTCTAATAATTGTAAATTATATATATTACATAAATTTAGTAGTTACTCCATTGATTTTTTGTCTGAACTTTTTTTTTATTATTATTTTAATCAAATTAATATATTTTTCTTGACAAACAAAATGTTAGTTAATATGTAAAGGAACGTCGGAAAGAGAAAAATAAAATTTAACAAATGTGAAATAGAAGTTTTAGTCGTAAAAAGTATACCTAGTTGAAGAACAATCATTATATTTTGAGTACAAGATCTACTAATTTTGCTACGGCATAGCAATATAGCATAACGTGAGACATCCGATCCCTTCAAAAACTTTTTTTGAGAACATGCCCACTAGTAGATTCATTGACAAAGAGGGACTCTGTGGTGGACCTCTTGACAACTGCAATGGAGATTCATCGTCTCCATCTTTTAAGGTAGGTGGAGTTTCTATCGTTCTAATTATGATCATCTTATATTGCATGAGACATCCATTCCAAATGGAGCAAAACAAGGAAAGAAAATCTATGGATTCGGATTTCTATTTCCCACCTAAGGAAAAAACTTTCTTCCCAAGATCTAATTGAGGTCACTATTACTTTTCACGAGATGTGTGCTTATGGCGGGACTGTATACAAGGCAGTGATGCATTCTGGACAGGCCATTACTGTCAAGAAGTTAACATCAAACAGGGAAGGGAGTAACATCGATAATAGGAAAGAACCTGTAAAGTATTTTCAGAGTTTGTAGTATATGAGGTAATGGTTATGTTACCCAACTATTGCTTAGATTTTGCATTTGTTCTAGGATTCAATAAAGTATTCTCTGTATAGTTTTTGAAAGGAGCTATATTGTTCTTGATTCTCAATCTTGTAAGTTTCTAAGGTTCATAATTCCTTGAGGCATAAGTTATAACATGCATTCGTAAACATATGAATACATCGTAATAACAAACATGGGTTGTTCTAGAAGGTCATACATTCATAATGAATTCCTTAGAGGATTCTAGAAGGGTCTTGACTTTTATGTCTTGAGGTGTTTCCTTTAGGTGTTTCTTTGGTCCTAACTTGCTTTAGGTTCCAAGCTTGCTCTAATCAACTTGAACCATTGAACATAACTCCTTGTCCTTACGAATAGGCCTTAAAAGAAGTAGCAAGTCATTTGGAGCACATATAGACCTTGAATTTAAATAAGTAGTCCTAGGGGCATGTTGGTTATTTTATCTGTAATTCTTGGTTTTGCTAATCAACGTGTTCCAATAACTTTCAAACGTCTTCACATCTTCAGACATCACATAATAAGGTCTACCACATAATTTAATAGCATTTGGAGGTCTTTTAGGTCATGAACCATAGTTAGATATCCTTAGGGGTAATATAGTTTTGCACCATTTCTTTGTTTACCTACTTATCCTTCCTTATCCAATGTAACACACCAAAAAATGAAGAAAAGCCATCCATGTAAGACCCAATGAATGCAAGAAAAGAAATTGAGAGGATTGATCAAGGACATCAGTCTTAATAATGACCAAGAAGGGATGAAGAATTGTTAGGAAAATTATGGGTTTTTTTTTTTAGAAAAATAGTAATAATATATTCTGAACGTGACAAACTACCTAATGACCCCTGAAGATATGGATAATTACCAAACTTCCATTATGACAAGAATCAGATGATCAACAGTGACCATCTGCACAAAATCCATCGAATCTCGACTCTCAGCCTATTGGAGCAAAGATCTTAAACAAGGTAAGGGGTTTGACCCATATCGAATCTCGACTCTCAACAGTGACCATCTCGACTCTCATTACTTGTGGATTCATAGACTAGTCGAAGCAAAGAATCCAAGCCCTATATTCTCCACCTTCAAATATCTTAAACAAGGTAAGGGTTTGACCCATTTGTAGAATGACATCTCTTTCATCATCATTAGGACCTCCAATAAGATGGAATACATACTTTATGATGAAGTTTTAAAATCATGTAAGATTAAAAGCGTATTGGACATTCAAAGTTATCTATATTATACGTTTAGTCCACGACAAACTTTCAACTTTATATCTATTTGGTCCGTAAACCTAAGACTATGTCCAATAGGTCTCTAAATTTTCATTTTTTTAAGTTCAACATTTTAGGAGTAAGAAATTGAACTACCGAACTTTGTGATCTTAATTCATACCGTATCTACTAAATTATGCTTAGGGTAGTTCATACCTTATTTGCAAACGGTCAAAATGTATGGGTCAAACTACTATAATACGACAGTTTCTCATTAGTGGAAGCATTTGCGGGTCAAACTAAACTGAGTTTATTATGCGAGTGTCGCCCATCGGACCACTTGAGAGTCGTAATAAACAAATTCCATTATGCGATTGATGTAAGACCGTGACACTAATCATGTCAATTTGAACAAACTTATAAAATGAATTGTTTTGATTGGGTTGCTATAAATTTAATTGATAATTCCATAGTAAATAGATTAGCAAATAAAAATAATGATATTCTTCGAGACTGCGCCCACATTGAAATCGGACCCATTTTCATCGAAATAATATAGACAAGTAACGTAACATTAAAAGCTAATGAGATGTTTAAATTTTATAACTAATAAAAAAAGAAAGAAAGTTAATTTGGTTTTGTATTCTTGTCATATTTGAGTTTGATTTATGTTCGAAAAAATGATGGGAGATTTCGATAAATGAGGGCAAATAATTCCGATCAAAGTGGAAGAAATTAATAAATAAGTATTTTATGCATTGAAATACCTTAACAAATCTTAATAATATAATTCATTAAAACTAATACACCGTATCAAATTTATATCGATTTATTATAATATCATAATCAAAACCCTCCAATTCATGGATATGTCGATTTTTTATATTCATTTAGCCGGCCATGTGTAGCAAATATCATACAATTTGGTTTTATAGTTGAACATACAAATACCATGTTCAACCACTAACCACAAACATAGAGTATCGTTGCATTTGGTTCTATCTCTATCATCCTTGTATATATCAAAGTAATGCGACCAGCCAGACCACTGGAAGGTGCAGTAAAACTGTGTTGAGCCCCAATAGTTTGGTCGAAAACTAAAAGCGTAACCGCTCAAAGGTGGGAGATGATGGACTCCCAAGTCATCATCACCAGATTTGCAGTGAATAGTGAGCTGATCATGACTTCTTAGAACATTTGTTATGTTTACTGTAATCGGGGGGTTTCGAAAGATTTTTCCATCGATCTTAGTAAATAGGATAGCAAAGAACAATGACAATAGGAGAAACCGTGAAAGTGTTGAAAATGAATTCATTTTGTAAATATGAGAATATTTGTGCTGGATTTGTTCGACTTTTATATGAGTAAAATTATGTTCCATTGTCGATTACCCCCAGTAAAACTAAAGAAACATATTATTGTTATATTGGAAATGGGTAATATTTTAGTTATTTTAAAAACCACCTAGGGGAGCTATTGTTAACCATCTATTGTTAGCAGTAACACCGGTTCTAAAGTGTAATACAATGGTCCTTTAAATTTAAAGTTGATGAACAAGGATGTCATTTCAATATTTTATATTCTTGTTGTGAATGAAGGCAATTTTGGACATGTTTGGTAACGAGGTCTCCTTCATTGTTTTACAATAAAAATAGAACTATGTTTGATAACGGGTTTTTTAATTGAAAAATATACATTTAGAGGGTGATTTTTGGAAGGTCTGAAATCTGTTGATATAAGTCCTAGTGAGAACTGCGTTATGAGCAAACAAAAATGAGTTACCTTCACAAAGACTGCCAGAGAATTGAAGAAAAGTACCGGGACAACGAAGCTAGTGGGAGTTGAGGTTGAGTTGCAGAACAATTCACAAAGTGATGTTGTAGCAGATACTCGAGAAACTCCTAAGACTGTTGCTGAGAAACTAGAGGTGAAGCAAGTGGGAGTTGAGGTTGAGTTGCTGAAAGATTCACATACTGATATTGTAGCGGATACTCAAGAAACTTCTGAGACTCTTGCTGAGGAACCAGTGGTGAAGCAAGTTGGTGTTGAGGGTTTAGTGACTTGAGCCCTTACAATTTACATATTCTTAATTTACATATTCAAAATACAATTCTTAATGTACATACAAATAATTAGATGAAAGTTGAAATCCATATTCATCAATAATGTGATGAAAATGGACAAAGTGTAAATAATAAAAGTGGAAAAAGTGAAAATAATAAAACAAAAGATAGAAGACAAACAAACATGATGAGTTATGTGAGGAAATATGTTTCATCCTGACATATTTCACCTACGATTTATTTATTTATTTTTTATAAATAGTTTAATGACTATTCAGTCATTGATGATGATATTTACAGAGGTGGTTGAGAATCCAAGAATGGATCATTGAGATCATAAATCGTGTCTTCCTCTTCTTCATCTACAATAGAAGGAGAAGATGTCGAACCGACTGATGCGGCCTCTTGAAGAAGCTTTTGAAAATCAGCTTCCGAAGTTGTCTGGGCTAATGCAGCGAGTAGCTTCGACTTTGAATTAAGGAATTGGGAGGTCCTCTTCTTGGATAAATCCTAAAAGTGGCCATTCTCTCTGATAGCCAGACATTTACGGCTTTGATATTTGCGTGGGAAAAAGTATATTTATCCCACCATTTGATTTTAATAGTTTTGAAGACCTGTTTTATTTGGTCTTCTATTTCTTTTATTTAAAAATTCCAAGTTAAAATACAAGGAATTTGAAAGTATACGCGCGCATGGTTAATGGAAATGGGGTTTTGAATATATTTTGAATAAAGTAGTGGAAGGATTCCTGTATTGGAACGGGGAATATCTCTTTGGCTGATCCAAAGATTTTCCACCATTTGATGAACCAAAATGGATAATGAATTTTATGAGCATTCTCGCAAAATTGGATAAACCAAGAGTGCTCATAATTTTGATACCAAATGACATTGAACCATGCCATTTGATAGTCTCTGTATGAGTAGGAGGGAAGAATAAACGGTTTTGAAAAAGTCTTTTCCGTGTACGGATCTTGATTCCAGTACATTGGATTCATGACTTTGAAAATTTTTAACTTTGAGTACGCGATTTTTGAAGGATCATCGCGACTCAGAATATGAGTAATTTCGACGGATTTTGTGTCGACTAAAATGAATTCATAAAATCGTCTGGTCTTATGAAGATCTTCCGGGATATAGAAGAATCCCGATGGATAGGCTTTCTTGACGACCTCGCTGATTTTTGGGTCGTTGTATTCTTGTTCTACCAGCGCTTTTGGTATAGACACAGATTTTTGAAAATAGGTCCTGATTTCAGGAACTGGAGAAAATCGAACGGGAACAACCGCGTCCGAGTAGGTTGAGGGGACAGAAGGTCACTTTGAAGTGGAAGAGACAGTATGTCTCGATGGAGTAGCGGCAGATGGCCGTGTTGAAGAGGCAGAAGGCCTCCTCGGAGTAATAACCTCCGCTTGTTTTTTAGAAAGCTTTGCTCTAGACCTTGTCACCAATGTGAAACCAGCATCCATTGCGTAGCTATCGGACGTCATTGGAGTATGTGTGTTTGAAGAAGCAATGGGCTTCTTCCCTTTTTCTGTTGCTTTCTCACCGGTCAACACTGGGAGAAGGAGGTTGGCTAGGGAGAGTTTTTCTTTGAGAGTAAGAACTCTCTTGAGAGGTAATCTGCCAAGGGGTTTTCGAACCCTTTTATAGGCAAAATTTGGAAGTCGAAGCAAGATAAAATGGCTTGCCATCTAGCAAAAATTTGTTTAGACACAAGATTCTTGACTTCTTTTTCTAAAACAAATTTAGATGCCCTTGAATCTATTTTGATAACAAAGCTTTTGTGAATTAAATCGCTTTGAAATTTTTGTACACAATGTATTGTTGAAAGTATTTCTTTCTTGACTGATGAGTAATTTTTTCGAGTAGAATTCCATATTCCCGAATGGAAATGGACAATGGATTCTTTCTTGTCAAGAGACTGTTTTAGGATTTCTCCATATCCAATATCGGATGCGTTGGTCTCCACTATTAAACTAGCCCTTAGGTTTATGAGCGATAAACACGGAATTGACTTGACAAGGGATTTAATTTTTTGGACTGTTTTGGTGTGTTCTTCAGTCTAGGGCTTTGGATTCTTTTCGAGCCTTTCAAAAGTGGCTTGGAAATGGGTCTGATATTTTGAAGGAAACAAGACACATAATTAAGACATCCCAAAAATCATTGTAGTTGGGTTTTATCCGTAATTTGGTCCGAAAAGTTTGAGGCAAACTCAATGGATCTTTGAATGAGTTTAATTAGACCCAAATAATTTCAAATCCAAGAAAACGGATCATTGTTTGAAAATGTTTAATTTTTGGTTTAGACACAACTAAACCGCTTCTATTGACTGTCGTAAAAAATGTTTGAAGATGCTTGAAGTGTTGATTGATGTTTTGAGAAAAATATCAGAACATCGTCAACATAAACAATTGAAAAGTCTTGAAAAGGATAGAAAATTATCATTCATAATCTTTTGCAATTCGGATGGAGCGTTTTTTAGCCCAAATGGCTTAACGTCATTCGTATTGTCCGAAAGGGACATTGAAAGCCGTTTTGTACTTGTCTTTTTCTGAAATCTAGATTTGCCAAAATCCTGATTTCATATCAAATTTTGAAAATACTTTTGCATATGAAATTCTTTGCATTAAATCTGATTTATTTGGAATTGGATATCTAATCCATTCCAAAACCTTATTTAAGGGTTTGTAGTTTATTACCAGTCGTGGGACTTCACGTTATTCTCTGCCTGGTTGTTGACATAAAAAGCCGCAAATGACCAGGGGCTCTTTGACGGCCTAATAAGACCCTTCTGCAAAAGATCATTGATTTCTACTCTGCAGAATGTTAGTAATTCCTTATTCATTTGAATAGGCCAGGCCTTCGTAGGAATATTTTTCTTGAAGTTTTTGACATAAGGAAGATGAACTATGTGTTGCTGCCTATTCCAAAAGGTATTAGGTTTAGTTGAACAAATCTCCATTTCTATTTGAATTTGTAAAGTTTTGATTTTAGACTGAACGATCTTACATTGAATCTATTCTTCTTTTCTTTTGAATGAAATTTCTTCCTTCAAAAAAGATTTTTTTTTTCTTTATAATTTAATACATTTATTGATTGAATAATTGTATTCTTTTGAAAGTTATTTATTTCATTGATCCTTCTCGGAGGAAGGCAATTAAATTTTATCTTCTTTCCTAGGCTTTTGACTCTAAACCCCTCTTCAGTTATTTTAGAAGGGTATGATTGAGTAATGAAAGGAGTACCTAGGATTAGTTCTTGTCCTAAGTTCTTTACTAAAAGGAAGGAATTTACGAAGCAAATTCCATTATTACAAACATGGACTTTAGATAATTTGTAATTATTTTTTAGTTTATTGTTATTTGCACCTCTAAGGCCCTCAGTAGTTTTTTCAAAATACTTTGTAGGTATTAGGCCTTCTTGTATGCAATTTTGATCGGCTCTAGTATCTATGAGAGCCTTTAGTGTGATTTTGAAATCATAAATTTTTAAGGTAACGAGAGCGTACAATTTTTGGTATTGAGGAGTGGTGATGGCNTGAAGAAAAGTACCCGGACAACGAAGCCAGTGGGAGTTGAGGTTGAGTTGCAGAATAATTCATAGAGTGATGTTGTAGCAGATACTCGAGAAACTCCTGAGACTGTTGCTGACAAACTAGAGGTGAAGCAAGTGGGAGCTGAGGTTGAGTTGGTGAAAGATTCACATAGTGATGTTATAGTGGATACTCAAGAAACTTCTGAGACTCTTGCTGAGGAACCAGTGGTGAAGCAAGTTGGAGTTGAGGGTTTAGTGACTTGAGCCCTTACAATTTACATGAGCTCTGTCATCCTAGCTTAATTTACATATTCAAAATACAATTCTTAATGTACATACAAATAATTAGATGAAAGTGGAAATCCATATTCATCAATAATGTGATGAAAATGGAAAAAGTGAAAATAATAAAAGTGGGAAAAGTGAAAATAATAAAACAAAAGATAGAAGACAAACAAACATGACAAGATATGTGAGGAAATATGTTTCATCCTGACATATTTCACCTGCGATTTATTTTTTTTTTTTTACAAATAGTTTAACGACTATTCAGTCATTGATGATGATATTTACAGAGGTGGTTGAGAATCCAAGAATGGATCATTGAGATCATAAATCGTGTCTTCCTCTTCTTCTTCTACAATAGAAGGAGAAGATGTCGAACCGACTGATGCGGCCTCTTGAAGAAGCTTTTGAAAATCAGCTTCTGAAGTTGTCTGGGCTAATGCAGCGAGTAGCTTCGACTTTGAATTAAGGAATTCGGAGGTCCTCTTCTTGGATAAATCCTGAAGGTGGCCATTCTATGATAGCCAGACCTTTACCGCTTTGATATCTGCGTGGGTATAAGTATATTTATCCCACCATTTGATTTTAATAGTTTTGAAGACCTGTTTTATTTGGTCTTCCGCTTCTTTTATTTGAAAATTCTAAGTTAAAATCCAAGAAATTTGAAAGTATACGCAAAAGCGCATGGTTAATGGAAATGGGGTTTTGAATATATTTTGAATAAAGTAGTGGAAGGATTCCTGTATTGGAACGGGGAATATATCTTTGGCTGATCCAAAGATTTTCCACCATTTGATGAACCAAAATGGATAATGAATTTTATGAGCATTCTGGCAAAATTGGATAAACCATGAGTGCTCATAATTTTGATACCAAATGACATTGAACCATGCCATCTGATAGTCTCTGTATGAGTAGGAGTGAGGAACAAACGGTTTTGAAAAAGTCTTTTCCGTGTATGGATCTTGATTCCAGTACGTCGGATTCATGACTTTGAAAATTTTTAACTTTGAGTACGCGATTTTTGAAGGATCATCGCGACTCGGAATATGAGTAATTTCGATGGATTTTGTGTCGACTAAAATGAATTCATAAAACCGTCTGGTCTTATGAAGATCTTCCGGGCTATAGAAGAATCTCGATGGATAGGCTTTCTTGACGACCTCGCTGATTTTTGGGTCGTCGTATTCTGGTTCTACCAGGGCTTTTGGTATAGACACAGATTTATTAAAATAGGTCCTGATTTCAGGAACTGGAGAAAATCGAACGAGAACAACCGCGTCCGAGTAGGTTGAGGGGACAGAAGGTCACTTTGAAGTGGAAGAGACAGTAGGTCTCGATGGAGTAGCGGCAGATGGCCGTGTTGAAGAGGCAGAAGGCCTCGTCGGAGTGATAACCTCCGCTTGTTTTTTAGAAAGCTTTGCTCTAGACCTGGTCACCAATGTGAAACCAGCATCCATTGCGTAGCTATCAGACGTCATTGGAGTAGGTGTGTTTGAAGAATCAATGGGCTTCTTCCCTTTTTCTGTTTCTTTCTCACCGGTCAACACTGGGAGAAGGAGGTTGGCTAGGGAGAGTTTTTCTTCGAGAGTAAGAACTCTCTTGAGAGGTAATCTGCCAAGGGGTTTTCGACCCCTTTTATAGGCAAAATTTGGAAGTCGAAGCAAGATAAAATGGCTTGCCATCTAGCAAAAATTTGTTTAGACACAAGATTCTTGACATCTTTTTCTAAAACAAATTTAGATGCCCTTGAATATGTTTTGATAACAAAGCTTTTGTTAATTAAATCGCTTTGAATTTTTTTTGTAGACAAAGTACTATTGAAAGTATTTCTTTCTTCACTGTTGAGTAATTTTTTTAAGTAGAATTCCATATTCCCGAATGGAAACGGACAATGGATTCTTTCTTGTCAAGAGACTGTTTCAGGATTCCTCCATATCCAATATCGGATGCGTCGGTCTCCACTATTAAACTAGCCCTTAGGTTTATGAGCGATAAACACGGAATTGACTTGACAAGGGATTTGATTTTTTGGACTGTTTTGGTGTGTTCTTTAGTCCAGGGCTTTGGATTCTTTTTTAGCCTTTCAAAAAGTGGCTTGCAAGTGGGTCTGATATTTTGAACTAAATCAGACACATAATTGAGACATCCCAAAAATCTTTGTAATTGGGTTTTATCCCTAATTTAGTCCGAAAAGTTTGAGGCAAACTCAATGGATCTTTGAATGGATTTAATGAGACCCAAATGAATTTCAAATCAAAGAAAACGGATCTTTGTTTGAAAAAGTTTAATTTTTGGTTTAGACACAACTACACCGCTCCTTTTGACGGTCGTAAAAAATGTGATGCTTGAAGTGTGGATCGAAGTTTTGAGAAAAAATCAGAACATCGTCAACATAAAGAATTGAAAAGTCTTGAAAAGGATTGAAAATATCATTCATAATCTTTTGAAATTTGGATGGAGCATTTTTTAGCCCAAATGGCATAACATTCCATTCCTATTGTCCGAAAGGGACATTGAAAGCCGTTTTGTACTTGTCTTTTTCTGAAATCTGGATTTGCCAAAATCTTGATTTCATATCAAATTTTGAAAATACTTTTGCATTTGAAATTCTTTTCATTAAATCTAATTTATTTGGAATTGGATATCTAATCCATTCCAAAACCTTATTTAAGGGTTTGTAGTTTATTACCCGTCATGGGACTCCACGTTCCTTCTCTCCCTGGTTGTTGACATAAAAAGCCGCACATGACCAGGGGCTCTTTGACGGCCTAATAAGACCCTTCTGCAAAAGATCATTGATTTCTGCTCTGCAGAATGTTAGTAATTCCTTATTCATTTGAATAGCTCGGGCCTTCGTAGGAATATTTTTCTCCTCGAAGTTTTTGACATAAGGAAGATTAACTATGTATTGCTTCCTATTCCAAAAGGCATTAGGGATAGTTGAACAAATCTCCCTTTCTATTTAAGTTTGTAAAGTTTTGATTTTAGACTGGACGGTTTTACTTTGAATCTATTCTTCTATTATTTTGAATGAAATTTCTTCTTTCAAAAAAGAAATTTGTTTTTGTTTATAATTTAATACATTTATTGATTGAATAATTGTATACTTTTGAAGGTAATTTATTTCACTAATCCTTATCGGAGGAAGAAAATTAAATTTTATCTTCTTTCCTAGGGCTTTTGACTCTAACCCCTTCTCNTCCTTTTCAATTATTTTAGAATGGTATAATTGAGTAATGAAAGGAGTACCTAGGATTAGTTCTTGTCCTAAGTCCTTTACTAAAAGGAAGGAATTTACGAAGCAAATTTCGTGATTACAAACAAGAACTTTAGATAATTTGTAATTATTTTTGAGTCTAATGTTATTTGCGCCTCTAAGGCCCTCAGTAGTTTTTTCAAAATACTTTGTAGGTATTAGGCCTTCTTGAATGCAATTTTGATCGGCTCCAATATCTATGAAAGCTTTTAGTGTGATTTTGAAATCATAAATTTTTAAGGTAACGAGAGCGTACCATTTTTGATATTGAGAAGTGGTGATGGCTCCAACGAAGGAACTTTGAAAGTCATCCTCGTCCAGGTTTGGTTGCGCTGTTTCTCTTCATTCGGGCAGCCGTTCCTAAAGATTGAGAACTTCTTGGCGAAGCATATAGGATTCTGACCTGGTTCCAGATCTTAATGCCTGTACATCTTGTTTGAGATTATTAATCTCTCTTTGTAGGTCTTGAGGAGTGAGTTCTCTTGATTTTTCAAACCTTTGGAGAACTGATTGAAGTTTGTAGGGATCTCTTTCTTCCCTTTCAGGTGGCATAGAGATTCTCATGGCATCTTTGAGTCGTTGAGCGATTTTCTGTTGAATTTCTGGATCTTGAACTTTTTCTACTACTTCGAGTAGAATTTCTTGATTCTTTGTAAGGACATTTATGCATCCTTCGCACGTCCTCTTTCCTTCTTGTCCTGATTCATATTCTGTGCTAGAATATGAATCGGATTCTTCTTGGAGTTCGATGCTTTCTCCCTCGCTTGATTGTTCAAAGTCGGTTAGAGCCAGTCGTAGTAGCTGATTTTTCAGCTCATGATCTATATCCAACTCATTGATCTTTCCTCTTATCAGACACTTGTTAGCATAGTGTCCTTCTTCTCGACATTTGAAGCAAGTTTGCTTTTTCTTTCCTCTATGGGTTTTTGTAGGAGTATACTTTCTTCTTGAATATGTTGGCTTTTGAGATTGTACTGGTTTGTTTCGATACTTTTCTCTGGGCCTGTACGAATTATAAGGCTTTGGATGCGTCTTAACCTTCTTCCTTCTGGAGGTTGAGGGGGCCTCTATCCCCTTGCATCCATATTGATCGCAAAATCTTCCAAGCTCTTTTCTATTTGATATCGAAGAAAGCTTGTTTTGAATCTTTGACTCATTGCAAAGTCTGAGTCCTTCTTCTATGATGAAGGATGCTATTGACCCGTATGACAAAGTCTGCCACGGAATTGTTCCATTATACTTTGTCTTAAGACCGTCTTTGATCCTTCTTGAGAAGTGTTTTGGTAGTCCATTGACAAAATTCTCTTTCCAGAATTCCAACGAACTGTCTGTTCTAATAAGAACTTTGCTGAAATACATGTCTTTGTACCACCTGAAATCTCCTAAGGTGGGACACTTCAGGTTAATGAGTATTTCGGCAGATCTTTCCTGGTATTTCAAGGGGTCGCCAACGAAGAATTCTATAAGGGTATAAATGAGGGTGTTGACAGCATCCTCTACCCTTTCATGTTGTACTTCGATCCTAGTTGATGGACCTTCCTCTTTGATGATTTGAGTAGTTGGCCTAATGATATAGTGGCTTAATATCTGTTGGCGAGTTGCTTCATCGAGATATTTGTCCCACCAGTCCTTGAGTTGCCTGGTAAATCCGGTCACTAAAACTTGAGCTATTTGATGGTCGGATTTATGGCCCTGTAATTTATACGCGCCTGCGGCCATCATCATTTCATTGACAATATTCATTATCAGATAGTCGGACAATCCATCGATATTCTATTCATAGATTGCTAGACCATCGTAATGAGCTTGAGTTTGTAGAGTCTTTTCTTCGAATTGAATATCCGGAAAAGACGGTTGAGGATACAAGTTTTTCTGATTACTGGTATTATTTTGACTTCTTCCGGAGATTCTTTCAATTCGATTGTAGAGAGGTTATTCTACCTCATCTAAAATCTCGTCTTCGAATTCTTGAATTTCGTCGTCATTGTTAACGACATTGACAGATGAATCCTGATGTGTTATCCCAAGAGTTAGGATTCTATCCAACTTTTCTTCTATTTTGGCCATCGTGGCCTCTTCTTTTGAAATCCTCTTTGTAAATACGTCGAGGTTTGCCGGTCTGAGTATTGGGATTGACTCATCGACTTTCGTTACAGAGCTGCCTGCTTGTTCTTGCAGAGTACCATAATTTTTTGAGATTTTTCCCTCGATACTCTCAAGCTGGGTGGAGATCGTGGATAAAATCTTGTTTGAATAATTATTTTGATGCTGGATATTCTTGATGTCCTTTAGGGTCGGATTACCCTTTTCTAGTCCTTCTGGGATAGTTTTGAAAGGACTAGCTTTGACCTTTTCTCCGTAATAATTGTCAAATTCGACTTCTTCCAACGGAGGATGTTTTGAATATACTTCGCCTCTTCTGGTAGTCTTCCAGCTTCTTTGAGTCGAAGTGCATATTTGCAACATATTTTCTTCAAACCATTCGAAGAATGATATGTTTTCTTCTATGGTTTCCATATGAGAATACCATTGAGCTCTTAATTCACTTCGCTCAGCTTCTTTGTAGGTTTGGAAGAAAGCTTTTCTCTTTGAAGAGTTGGCAGCTGACATAAAATCTGCCTTCAATAATTCTTTGTCTATCTGGAAATCAGTCGTAATGACATTTAGCTGACTTTCGTAGACGGATTGAGTATCCATATCCGTATGGGTTGGAGATCTTGAGCCATCTTCATAGTGGACTGATGCTCTTTTTTTTTCATAACTGACCTCTTTTACCTTTAAGGGGTCATACATTGATCTTGAAACTCCCGACGTACTTGGTCTAGAACTCAAGAATTCTTTTACTTTTGATTCTGACGAGGGTTCTTCGCTGAATTTTATTTCAACGCTTCCATCGTCATGTTCGATGATTTGTAATGGGTTTTAAGATTTCTTTTTCCTCGGAAGATTAGCATCTTCTATTTTCTAGAGAGTATTTCTGGTTATTTGATCCCAAGAAAGAGTTTTTGGAACAGCCACCGAGGACTTTCCAATATTTGCCTCTATGAGCATGGTTGATCCTTTTGGCGAGGATCTTAATGCTCTTGGAGAAATATTTGTATTCATGAGTTTGTAATAAACCCTGAATATGACGACTGAAGAATGAGTTTCAGCCTTGATGTTTAAATTTTTTGATTGTAAGTCCAGCATGAGAGCTGATAATATGTGGGGGTCGTGGAGCGACAAAGTAAAATTTGGATAACAATTGAAATAGACTGGTCCATTCTCTAGATTGGATTGAACCATTCCCAATAAAGAATTTGAGAAATCTTCATGTCTCTTATCTCGTAAGGAGATAAGGACTGGGATATCTAACCCAAGTCTGAACAATGGTTTTACAGCGACTTGGACAAGACCGACGTGAAGATAGTTAAACTCTTCACGGTGTTGGAGTATAAGAGATTTTGAAAAAAGATTCAGAGATTCCCTATTGCTATGAATTGGGATGTTTTTCTCTGAGAATTTGATGCATGATCTTTGAGTAAAATTGAAGGTTGAGATTTGGTAGATAGTTTTAGGATCTACCTTTGGAATAGTCCAATTTTGGAGTTGATCTTCGATCCTGGCAATCTGATATTCTTGATTGACAGTATTTGAGATTGTGAGATTTTCTCCCCTTCTATGTTCATTTGAACTTTCTTCTTCATTGGTAGAACATTTGAAATGGTTTGATTTTCTGAGCTTTCTCAGAAATTCGTTCATAAGAAGATAGATAAGATAAGAGATAGAGTAGAATAATTTTTATCTGAATTCTTCAATTGATATTCAAGAGAGAGCTATCGGCCGATCGATGCTCTCCTTACATTGGTGAAGTCATTTTATAGACTTCGGATTTGAACGTAAATTTGAAAAACACCAACTAAGAGATAAGATCAAATCTAACAGGACAGGACCCCTACAAGATCTGCTTTCCTAAAAGTAAGAAAAGACATAAAGCAAACTAATAATTTAAAAGACTAATAATTTACAAACACTGATAATTCACATGTGAGCCTTCACTGTGTGGCTGACAAGTTGTCAATCTTTGTTTTGTCTCTGATAAAGGTGTCAGGTTGTAGATAAGATTTTCTTCAGAATTTTTCATATGACTAAGCACCCAAGCTTGCCAACGGACTTACTGTGCTTCCCGCGTCTTACCACCTGGAACACAAGGGCTATTCGCTCAGCTATCACATACTCCAAATTCTTCTGAATCTCTCTTATCATCCTCCTGGTTTACACTGTCGTTCTTAAAGATCGAGTAACTCCTCTTCCCTCACAAAAATTGAGAGGCTGGCTCGGATACCATTCCTACGCTTAATGACTTAAGCCCTAACAATTTACATGAGCTCTGTCATCCTAGCTTAATTTACATATTCAAAATACAATTCTTAATGTATATACAAATAATTAGATGAAAGTGGAAATCCATATTCATCAATAATGTGATCAAAATGGAAAAGGTGAAAATAATAAAAGTGGGAAAAGTGAAAATGATGAAGCAAAGGATAGAAGAAAAACAACCATGATGAGATATGTGAGGAAATATGTTTCATCTTGACATATTTGACCTACAATTTTTTTTTTTTTTTTAATGTTGTAGCGGATACTCGATTCTAGGCATGAAAACTATCTCGATAGACCAATGTAGTCTTTCCAACATGCTTTGTCCTCGTTCACATGCATCCTAGGAAAATTTCTAAAAGGTCTCCCAACATATAATTGCTCCGAGTAAAGCATGCTTAACCATGTGGTCCTATGATTGAGCTACCATAAAGGAAGGTGCTCCTTGGTTGTATAGGTAGTGACTTTCAAGTCTTTTAAACATTTCTTAGTCATCTTATTCTCACGGTCGCTCTTATAAGGATGTGATCTTAGGTGATTCTTGTACCCATAATTTACTCAGAAGTCACACTTATTCACATAGTATTGTTTTTTCATAAATTACTTTTTCAACCAAATTTAATAAATTCAAAGTAAAAAAGAAAAAAAAATAAAATAAAATGGAATTTGAGATAAATTGACAAGAATATTACTTTAACATCTTTTTTAATTATTATATGGATAAATATATTTTTGTTCTAATAATTGTAATATTATATATATTACATAAATTTAGTAGTTACTCAATTGATTTTTTGTTTGAGCTTTTTTTTTTTTTTTTTTTAATCAAACTAATGTGTTTTTCTTGACAAACAAAATGTTAGTTAATATGTAAGGAACGTTGGAAAGAGAATAATAAAATTTAACAAATGTGAAATAGAAGTTTTAGTCGTAAAAAGTATACCTAGTTGAAGAACAATCATTCTATTTTGAGTACAAATCTACTAATTTTGCTACGGCATAGTAATATAGCATAACGTGAGACATCCGATCCCTTCAAAAACTTTTTTTCAGAACATGCCCACTAGTAGATTCATTGACAAAGAGGGGCTCTGTGGTGGACCTCTTGACAACTGCAATGGAGATTCATCGTCTCCATCTTTTAAGGTAGGTGGAGTTTCTATCGTTCTAATTATGATCATCTTATATTGCATGAGACATCCATTCGAAATGGAGCAAAACAAGGAAAGAAAATCTATGGATTCGGATGTCTATTTCCCACCTAAGGAAAAAACTTTCTTCCCAAGATCTAATTGAGGTCACTATTACTTTTCACGAGATGTGTGCTTATGGCGGGACTGTATACAAGGCAGTGATGCATTCTGGACAGGCCATTACTGTCAAGAAGTTAACATCAAACAGGGAAGGGAGTAACATCGATAATAGGAAAGAACCTGTAAAGTATTTTCAGAGTTTGTAGTATATGAGGTAATGGTTATGTTACCCAACTATTGCTTAGATTTTGCATTTGTTCTAGGATTCAATAAAGTATTCTCTGTATAGTTTTTGAAAGGAGCTATATTGTTCTTGATTCTCAATCTTGTAAGTTTCTAAGGTTCATAATTTCTTGAGGCATAAGTTATAACATGCATTCGTAAACATATGAATACATCGTAATAACAAACATGAGTTGTTCTAGAAGGTCATACATTCATAATGAATTCCTTAGAGGATTCTAGAAGGGTCTTGACTTTTGTGTCTTGAGGTGTTTCCTTTAGGTGTTTCTTTGGTCCTAACTTGCTTTAGGTTCCAAGCTTGCTCTAATCAACTTGAACCATTGAACATAACTCCTTGTCCTTACAAATAGGCCTCTAAAGAAGTAGCAAGTCATTTGGAGCACATATAGACCTTGAATTTAAATAAGTAGTCCTAGGGGCATTTTGGTCATTTTATCTCTAATTTTTTGTTTTGCTAATCAACATGTTCCAATAACTTTCAAACATCATCATATCTTCAGACATCACATAATAAGGTCTACCACATAAGTTAATAGCATTTGGAGGTCTTTTAGGTCATGAACCATAATTAGATATCCTTAGGGGTAATATAGTTTTGCACCATTTCTTTGTTTACCTACTTATCCTTCCTTATCCAATGTAACACCCCAAAAAATGAAGAAAAGTCATCCATGTAAGACCCAATGAATGCAAGAAAAGAAATCAAGAGGATTGATCAAGGACAACAGTCTTAATAATGACCAAGAAGGGATGAAGAATTGTTACGAAAATTATGGATTTTTTTATAGAAAAATAGTAATAATATATTCTGAACGTGACAAACTACCTAGTGACCCCTGAAGATATGGATAATTACGAAACTGCCATTATGACAAGAATCAGATGATCAACCGTGACCATTTGCACAAAATCCATCGAATCTCGACTCTCAGCCTATTGGAGCAAAGATCTTAAACAAGGTAAGGGGTTTGACCCATATCGAATCTCGACTCTCAACAGTGACCATCTCGACTCTCATTACTTGTGGACTCGTAGACTAGTCGAAGAAAAGAATCCAAGCCCTATATTCTCCACCTTCAAATATCTTAAACAAGGTAAGGGTTTGACCCATTTGTAGAATGACATCTCTTTCATCATCATTAGGACCTCCAATAAGATGGAATACATACTTTATGATGAAGTTTTAAAATCAGGTAAGACTAAAAGTGTATTGGACATTCAAAATTATCTATATTGTACGTTTAGTCCACGACAAACTTTCAACTTTATATCTATTTGGTCCGTAAACCTAAGACTATGTCCAATAGGTCTCTAAATTTTCATTTTTTTAAGTTCAACATTTTAGGAGTAAGAAATTGAACTACCGAACTTTGTGATCTTAATTCATACCGTATCTACTAAATTATGCTTAGGGTAGTTCATACCTTATTTGCAAACGGTCAAAATGTATGGGTCAAACTACTATAATACGACAGTTTCTCATTAGTGGAAGCATTTGCGGGTCAAACTAAACTGAGTTTATTATGCGAGTGTCGCCCATCGGACCACTTGAGAGTCGTAATAAACAAATTCCATTATTCGATTGATGTAAAACCGTGACACTAATCATGTCAATTTGAACAAGCTTTTAAAATGAATTATTTTGATTGGGTGGCTATAAATTCAATTGATAATTCCATAGTAAATAGATTAGAAAATAAAAATAATGATATTCTTCGAGACTGCGCCCACATTGAAATCAGACCCATTTTCATCGAAATAGTATAGACAAGTAACGTAACATTAAAAGCTAATGAGATGTTTAAATTTTATAACCAATAAAAAAAAGAAAGAAAGTTAATTTGGTTTTGTATTCTTGTCATATTTGAGTTTGATTTATGTTCAAAAAAATGATGGGAGATTTCGATAAATAAGGCAAATAATTCCGATCAAAGTGGAAAAAATTAATAAATAAGTATTTTATGCATTGAAATACCTTAACAAATCTTAATAATATAATTCATTAAAACTAATACACCGTATCAAATTTATATCGATTTATTATAATATCATAATCAAAACCCTCCAATTCATGGATATATCGATTTTTTATATTCATTTAGCCGGCCATGTGTAGCATATATCATACAATTTGGTTTTATAGTTGAACATACAAATACCATGTTCAACCACTAACCACAAACATAGAGTATCGTTGCATTTGGTTCTATCTCTATCATCCTTGTATATATCAAAGTAATGCGACCAGCCAGACCACTGGAAGGTGCAGTAAAACTGTGTTGAGCCCCAAAAGTTTGGTCGAAAACTAAAAGCGTAACCGCTCAAAGGTGGGAGATGATGGACTCCCAAGTCATCATCACCAGATTTGCAGTGAATAGTGAGCTGATCATGACTTCTTAGAACATTTGTTATGTTTACTGTAATCGGTGGGTTTCGGAAGATTTTTCCATCGATGTTAGTAAATAGGGTAGCAAAGAACAATGACAATAGGAGAGACCGTGAAAGTGTTGAAAATGAATTCATTTTGTAAATATGAGAATATTTGTGCTGGATTTGTTCCACTTTTATATGAGTAAAATTAGGTTCCATTGTCAATTACACCCACTAAAACTAAAGAAACATATTATTGTTATATTGGAATGGGTAACCACCACCATGTTAAGCTTGTATTTTTTTTTATTTATTATTAGTAATATTTTAGTTATTTTCAAAACCACCCATGGGAGCTATTGTTAACCATCTGTTGTTAGCAGTAACACCGGTTCTAAAGTGTAATGCAATGGTCCTTTAAATTTAAAGTTGATGAACAAGGATGACGTTTCAATATTTTATATTCTTGTTGTGAATGAAGGCAATTATGGACATGTTTGGTAACGAGTTCTCCTTCATTGTTTACAATAAAAATAGAACCATGTTTGATAACGGGTTTTTTAATTGAAAAATATACATTTGAAACTCGTTAGGGGTCTTATGGAAACTCCACCAGAGAGTAGCATGAATGAGTTAAACAATACTGAGTAAGTAATCAATTCATGGGTGTTTTTGAAAAACTCAATTAATATTTTTATTAATTATTCTATAATCTCTTAAAATAATTTTTTGAAGTATTTAGAGGGTGATTTTTCAAAATATATATTGAGATTGAATAAAAAAAATGTAATTCAATGTTTTAAAATAAATAAATAGATTTTTTTAATATATTAACATTTTATTTTTATTGAAAATAAAATTCAAACAAATGACGGGGCCTTACCCAACCTAACACAAATATTCATTTGTGTGGGTTGATTCCATTATTTAATATGGGTTGCTTAGGTTAGAAAATTTACAGTCAAATAATGGAACTGGATCTAAAAAATGTCTCAACAAAACCTAATGCAACCCATGAACACTCCATAGTGTGCAATTACGATATCATACTATGAGAGTTACACTCATCACAATAATGTCAAAAAATATTAACCTCGATTTAGTTTTTTTCACCGTGTGGTTATTATTAAGATTTCAACTTTAAGAAGAGAATGACGATGATTCGATACATTTAGCAGAAGACATTGGGGATGCTCTAATCCTCAGTGTGGATAGTCCGATTGAATCTTGAATTTTGGATTCAGGTGCGTCTTTTCATTCATCTCCAAATAAAGAGTTGTTTCGAAATTTCAAGTCTGGAAGTTTCGAGATGTGTATCTTGCCAACAACAAAGATTTGAAGATCGAAGTAAAAGGGGATATCTGCATAAAAACTCCGGCAGGAAATTAGTGAACATTAAAAAATGTTAGATATATTCCTAGTCTCAAGAAGAACTTGATCTCTATTGGTCAGTTGGATAGCACAGGTTATGCAACAAAGTTTTGTAAGAGTTCGTGGTAGATTGTGAAGGGTGCTATGGTGGTAGCACGTGGCACAAAATCTAGAACTTTATACACCACTACAGGGTGTATGAACAGTGCTGCTGTTGCTGAAGTGTTTCAAATTGAAGTATATGGCACAATAGACTTGGACA
Source organism: Cucurbita pepo subsp. pepo (assembly GCF_002806865.2). Taxonomy (NCBI): domain Eukaryota; kingdom Viridiplantae; phylum Streptophyta; class Magnoliopsida; order Cucurbitales; family Cucurbitaceae; genus Cucurbita; species Cucurbita pepo. The sequence goes on from NW_019646500.1 coordinate 72,465, forward strand.
TATGGTTGTTAAAGGAATGAAGATGTCAGAAGAAGTTTTTGGAAGGTCTGAAATCTGTTGATATGAGTCCTAGTGAGATCTGCGTTATGAGCAAACAGAAACGAGTTAGCTTCACAAAGACTGCCAGAGAATGAAGAAAATTACCAGGACAACGAAGCCAGTGGGAGTTGAGGTTGAGTTGTAGAACAATTCACAGAGTGATGTTGTAGCAGATACTCGACAAACTCCTAAGACTGTTGCTGAGAAATTAGAGGTGAAGCAAGTGGAAGCTGAGGTTGAGTTGCTGAAAGATTCACATAGNACTCCTAAGACTGTTGCTGAGAAATTAGAGGTGAAGCAAGTGGAAGCTGAGGTTGAGTTGCTGAAAGATTCACATAGTGATGTTGTAGCGGATACTCAAGAAAATTCTGAGACTCTTGCTGAGGAACCAGTGGTGAAGCA
>NW_019646500.1:76327-87559 GCF_002806865.2 Cucurbita pepo subsp. pepo
GACATCCATTCGAAATGGAGCAAAACAAGGAAAGAAAATCTATGGATTCGGATGTCTATTTCCCACCCACGGAAAGAATTTCTTCCAAAGATCAAATTGAGACCACTATTACTTATCACGAGATATGTGCTTATGGCGGGACTGTATACAAGGCAGTGATGCATTCTGGACAGGCCATTACTGTCAAGAAGTTAACATGAAACAGGGAAGGGAGTAACATCTATAATAGGAAAGAGCCTATAAAGTATTTTCAGAGTTTGTAGTACATGAGGTAATGGTTATGTTACCCAACTATTGCTTAGATTTTGCATTTATTCAAGAATTCAATAAAGCATCCTCTGTATAGTTTTTGAAAGTTGTTATATTGTTCTTTATTCTCAATCTTGTAAGTTTTTAAGGTTCATAATTTCTTGAGGCAAAAATTGTAACATGCATTCGTAAATATATGAATACATCGTAATAACAAACATGGGTTGTTCTAGAAGGTCATACATTCATAATGAATTCCTTAGAGGATTCTATAAGGGTCTTGACTTTTGTGTCTTGAGTAGTTTCCTTTAGATGTTTCTTTGGTCTTAACTTGCTTTAGGTTCCAAGCTTGCTCTATCAACTTGAACTATTGAACATAACTCCTTGTCCTTACGAATAGGCCTTAAAAGAAGTAGCAAGTCATTTGGAGCACATATAGACCTTGAATTTAAATAAGTAGTCCTAGGGGCATGTTGGTTATTTTATCTGTAATTCTTGGTTTTGCTAATCAACGTGTTCCAATAACTTTCAAACGTCTTCACATCTTCAGACATCACATAATAAGGTCTACCACATAATTTAATAGCATTGGGAGGTCTTTTAGGTCATGAACCATAGTTAGATATCCTTAGGGGTAATATAGTTTTGCACCATTTCTTTGTTTACCTACTTATCCTTCCTTATCCAATGTAACACACCAAAAAATGAAGAAAAGCCATCCATGTAAGACCCAATGAATGCAAGAAAAGAAATTGAGAGGATTGATCAAGGACATCAGTCTTAATAATGACCAAGAAGGGATGAAGAATTGTTAGGAAAATTATGGATTTTTTTTTTAGAAAAATAGTAATAATATATTGTGAACGTGACAAACTACCTAATGACCCCTGAAGATATGGATAATTACGAAACTGCCATTATGACAAGAATCAGATGATCAACAGTGACCATCTGCACAAAATCCATCGAATCTCGACTCTCAGCCTATTGGAGCAAAGATCTTAAACAAGGTAAGGGGTTTGACCCATATCGAATCTCGACTCTCAACAGTGACCATCTCGACTCTCATTACTTGTGGATTCATAGACTAGTCGGAGCAAAGAATCCAAGCCCTATATTCTCCACCTTCAAATATCTTAAACATGGTAAGGGTTTGACCCATTTGTAGAATGACATCTCTTTCATCATCATTAGGACCTCCAATAAGATGGAATACATACTTTATGATGAAGTTTTAAAATCAGGTAAGACTAAAAGTGTATTGGACATTCAAAATTATCTATATTGTACGTTTAGTCCACGACAAACTTTCAACTTTATATCTATTTGGTCCGTAAACCTAAGACTATGTCCAATAGGTCTCTAAATTTTCATTTTTTTAAGTTCAACATTTTAGGAGTAAGAAATTGAACTACCGAACTTTGTGATCTTAATTCATACCGTATCTACTAAATTATGCTTAGGGTAGTTCATACCTTATTTGCAAACGGTCAAAATGTATGGGTCAAACTACTATAATACGACAGTTTCTCATTAGTGGAAGCATTTGCGGGTCAAACTAAACTGAGTTTATTATGCGAGTGTCGCCCATCGGACCACTTGAGAGTCGTAATAAACAAATTCCATTATGCGATTGATGTAAGACCGTGACACTAAACATGTCAATTTGAACAAGCTTATAAAATGAATTATTTTGATTGGGTGGCTATAAATTCAATTGATAATTCCATAGTAAATAGATTAGCAAATAAAAATAATGATATTCTTCGAGACTGCGCCCACATTGAAATCGGACCCATTTTCATCGAAATAATATAGACAAGTAACGTAACATTAAAAGCTAATGAGATGTTTAAATTTTATAACTAATAAAAAAAGAACGAAAGTTAATTTGGTTTTGTATTCTTGTCATATTTGAGTTTGATTTATGTTCGAAAAAATGATGGGAGATTTCGATAAATGAGGGCAAATAATTCCGATCAAAGTGGAAGAAATTAATAAATAAGTATTTTATGCATTGAAATACCTTAACAAATCTTAATAATATAATTCATTAAAACTAATACACCGTATCAAATTTATATCGATTTATTATAATATCATAATCAAAACCCTCCAATTCATGGATATATCGATTTTTTATATTCATTTAGCCGGCCATGTGTAGCAAATATCATACAATTTGGTTTTATAGTTGAACATACAAATACCATGTTCAACCACTAACCACAAACATAGAGTATCGTTGCATTTGGTTCTATCTCTATCATCCTTGTATATATCAAAGTAATGCGACCAGCCAGACCACTGGAAGGTGCAGTAAAACTGTGTTGAGCCCCAAAAGTTTGGTCGAAAACTAAAAGCGTAACCGCTCAAAGGTGGGAGATGATGGACTCCCAAGTCATCATCACCAGATTTGCAGTGAATAGTGAGCTGATCATGACTTCTTAGAACATTTGTTATGTTTACTGTAATCGGGGGGTTTCGAAAGATTTTTCCATCGATCTTAGTAAATAGGATAGCAAAGAACAATGACAATAGGAGAAACCGTGAAAGTGTTGAAAATGAATTCATTTTGTAAATATGAGAATATTTGTGCTGGATTTGTTCGACTTTTATATGAGTAAAATTATGTTCCATTGTCGATTACCCCCAGTAAAACTAAAGAAACATATTATTGTTATATTGGAAATGGGTAATATTTTAGTTATTTTAAAAACCACCTAGGGGAGCTATTGTTAACCATCTATTGTTAGCAGTAACACCGGTTCTAAAGTGTAATACAATGGTCCTTTAAATTTAAAGTTGATGAACAAGGATGTCATTTCAATATTTTATATTCTTGTTGTGAATGAAGGCAATTTTGGACATGTTTGGTAACGAGGTCTCCTTCATTGTTTTACAATAAAAATAGAACTATGTTTGATAACGGGTTTTTTAATTGAAAAATATACATTTAGAGGGTGATTTTTGGAAGGTCTGAAATCTGTTGATATAAGTCCTAGTGAGAACTGCGTTATGAGCAAACAAAAATGAGTTACCTTCACAAAGACTGCCAGAGAATTGAAGAAAAGTACCGGGACAACGAAGCTAGTGGGAGTTGAGGTTGAGTTGCAGAACAATTCACAAAGTGATGTTGTAGCAGATACTCGAGAAACTCCTAAGACTGTTGCTGAGAAACTAGAGGTGAAGCAAGTGGGAGTTGAGGTTGAGTTGCTGAAAGATTCACATACTGATATTGTAGCGGATACTCAAGAAACTTCTGAGACTCTTGCTGAGGAACCAGTGGTGAAGCAAGTTGGTGTTGAGGGTTTAGTGACTTGAGCCCTTACAATTTACATATTCTTAATTTACATATTCAAAATACAATTCTTAATGTACATACAAATAATTAGATGAAAGTTGAAATCCATATTCATCAATAATGTGATGAAAATGGACAAAGTGTAAATAATAAAAGTGGAAAAAGTGAAAATAATAAAACAAAAGATAGAAGACAAACAAACATGATGAGTTATGTGAGGAAATATGTTTCATCCTGACATATTTCACCTACGATTTATTTATTTATTTTTTATAAATAGTTTAATGACTATTCAGTCATTGATGATGATATTTACAGAGGTGGTTGAGAATCCAAGAATGGATCATTGAGATCATAAATCGTGTCTTCCTCTTCTTCATCTACAATAGAAGGAGAAGATGTCGAACCGACTGATGCGGCCTCTTGAAGAAGCTTTTGAAAATCAGCTTCCGAAGTTGTCTGGGCTAATGCAGCGAGTAGCTTCGACTTTGAATTAAGGAATTGGGAGGTCCTCTTCTTGGATAAATCCTAAAAGTGGCCATTCTCTCTGATAGCCAGACATTTACGGCTTTGATATTTGCGTGGGAAAAAGTATATTTATCCCACCATTTGATTTTAATAGTTTTGAAGACCTGTTTTATTTGGTCTTCCATTTCTTTTATTTGAAAATTCCAAGTTAAAATACAAGGAATTTGAAAGTATACGCGCGCATGGTTAATGGAAATGGGGTTTTGAATATATTTTGAATAAAGTAGTGGAAGGATTCCTGTATTGGAACGGGGAATATCTCTTTGGCTGATCCAAAGATTTTCCACCATTTGATGAACCAAAATGGATAATGAATTTTATGAGCATTCTGGCAAAATTGGATAAACCATGAGTGCTCATAATTTTGATACCAAATGACATTGAACCATGCCATCTGATAGTCTCTGTATGAGTAGGAGTGAAGAACAAACGGTTTTGAAAAAGTCTTTTCCGTGTACGGTTCTTGATTCCAGTACGTCGGATTTATGACTTTGAAAATTTTTAACTTTGAGTACGCAATTTTTGAAGGATCATCGCGGCTCGGAATATGAGTAATTTCGACGGATTTTGTGTCGACTAAAATGAATTCATAAAACCGTCTGGTCTTATGAAGATCTTCCGGGATATAGAAGAATCCCGATGGATAGGCTTTCTTGACGACCTCGCTGATTTTTGGGTCGTCGTATTCTGGTTCTACCAGGGCTTCTGGTATAGACACAGATTTTTGAAAATAGGTCCTGATTTCAGGAACTGGAGAAAATCGAACGGGAACAACCGCGTCCGAGTAGGTTGAGGGGACAGAAGGTCACTTTGAAGTGGAAGAGACAGTAGGTCTCGATGGAGTAGCGGCAGATGGCCGTGTTGAAGAGGCAGAAGGCCTCGTCGGAGTGATAACCTCCGCTTGTTTTTTAGAAAGCTTTGCTCTAGACCTTGTCACCAATGTGAAACCAGCATCCATTGCGTAGCTATCGGACGTCATTGGAGTAGGTGTGTTTGAAGAAGCAATGGGCTTCTTCCCTTTTTCTGTTGCTTTCTCACCGGTCATCACTGGGAGAAGGAGGTTGGCTAGGGAGAGTTTTTCTTCGAGAGTAAGAACTCTCTTGAGAGGTAATCTGCCAAGGGGTTTTCGACCCCTTTTATAGGCAAAATTTGGAAGTCGAAGCAAGATAAAATGGCTTGCCATCTAGCAAAAATTTGTTTAGACACAAGATTCTTGACATCTTTTTCTAAAACAAATTTAGATGCCCTTGAATCTATTTTGATAACAAAGCTTTTGTGAATTAAATCGCTTTGAAATTTTTGTACACAATGTATTGTTGAAAGTATTTCTTTCTTGACTGATGAGTAATTTTTTTGAGTAGAATTCCATATTCCCGAATGGAAATGGACAATGGATTCTTTCTTGTCAAGAGACTGTTTTAGGATTTCTCCATATCCAATATCGGATGCGTTGGTCTCCACTATTAAACTAGCCCTTAGGTTTATGAGCGATAAACACGGAATTGACTTGACAAGGGATTTAATTTTTTGGACTGTTTTGGTGTGTTCTTCAGTCTAGGGCTTTGGATTCTTTTCGAGCCTTTCAAAAGTGGCTTGGAAATGGGTCTGATATTTTGAAGGAAACAAGACACATAATTAAGACATCCCAAAAATCATTGTAGTTGGGTTTTATCCGTAATTTGGTCCGAAAAGTTTGAGGCAAACTCAATGGATCTTTGAATGGGTTTAATGAGACCCAAATGAATTTCAAATCCAAGAAAACGGATCTTTGTTTGAAAAAGTTTAATTTTTGGTTTAGACACAACTAAACCGCTTCTTTTGACTGTCGTAAAAAATGTTTGAAGATGCTTGAAGTGTTGATCGATGTTTTGAGAAAAAATAAGAACATCGTCAACATAAACAATTGAAAAGGATTGAAAATATCATTCATAATCTTTTGAAATTCGGATGGAGCGTTTGTTAGCCCAAATGGCATAACGTTCCATTCGTATTGTCCGAAAGGGACATTGAAAGCCGTTTTGTACTTGTCTTTTTCTGAAATCTGGATTTGCCAAAATCCTGATTTCATATCAAATTTTGAAAATACTTTTGCATTTGAAATTCTTTGCATTAAATCTGATTTATTTGGAATTGGATATCTAATCCATTCCAAAACCTTATTTAAGGGTTTGTAGTTTATTACCAGTTGTGAGACTCCACGTTCCTTCTCTGCCTGGTTGTTGACGTAAAAAGCCGCACATGACCAGGGGCTCTTTGACGGCCTAATAAGACCCTTCTGCAAAAGATCATTGATTTCTGCTCTGCAGAATGTTAGTAATTCCTTATTCATTTGAATAGGTCGGGCCTTCGTAGGAATATTTTTCTCCTCGAAGTTTTTGACATAAGGAAGATTAACTATGTGTTGCTTCCTATTCTAAAAGGCATTAGGGATAGTTGAACAAATCTCCCTTTCTATTTGAGTTTGTAAAGTTTTGATTTTAGACTGGACGGTCTTACTTTGAATCTGTTCTTCTATTCTTTTGAATGAAATTTCTTCCTTCAAAAAAGAAATTTGTTTTTCTTTATAATTTAATACATTTATTGATTGAATAATTGTATTCTTTCACTACTCCATAGAGGAGAAAGGAAATTAAATTTTATCTTCTTTCCTAGGGCTTTTGACTCTAACCACTTTTCAGTTATTTTAAAAGGGTATAATTGAGTAATTAAAGGAGTACCTAGGATTAGTTCTTGTCCTAAGTCCTTTACTAAAAGGAAGGAATTTACGAAGCAAATTCCGTCATTACAAACATGGACTTTAGATAATTTGTAATTAATTTTGAGTCTATTGTTATTTGCACCTCTAAGGCCCTCAGTAGTTTTTTCAAAATACTTTGTAGGTATTAGGCCTTCTTGAATGCAATTTTGATCGGCTCCAGTATCTATGAGAGCCTTTAGTGTGATTTTGAAATCATAAATTTTTAAGGTAACGAGAGCGTACCATTTTTGATATTGAGAAGTGGTGATGGCGACAACGAAGGAACTTTGAAAGTCATCCTCGTCCAGGTTTGGTTGCGCCGTTTCCTTTCGTTCGGGCAGCCGTTCCTGAAGATTGAGAACTTCTTGGCGAAGCATATAGGATTCTGACCTGGTTTCAGATCTTAATGCCTGTACTTCTTGTTTGAGATTATTAATCTCTCTTTGTAGGTCTTGAGTAGTGAGTTCTCTCGGTTTTTCAAACCTTTGGAGAACTGATTGAAGTCTGTAGGGATTTCTTTCTTCCCTTTCAGGTGGCCTAGAGATTGTCATGGCATCTCTGAGTCGTTGAGCGATTTTCTGTTGAATTTCTGGATCTTGAACTTTTCTACTACTTCGAGTAGAATTTCTTGATCCTTTGTAAGGACATTTATGCATCCTTCGCACGTCCTCTTTCCTTCTTGTCCTGATTCATATTCTGTGCTAGAATATGAATCGGATTCTTCTTGGAGTTCGAGGATTTCTCCCTCGCTTGATTGTTCTGAGTCGGTTAGAGCCAGTCGTAGTAGCTGATTTTTCAGCTCTTGATCTATATCCAACTCATTGATCTTTCCTCTTATCGGACACTCGTTAGCATAGTGTCCTTCTTCTCGACATTTGAAGCAAGTTTGCTTTTTCTTTCCTCTATGGGTTTTTGTAGGAGTATACTTTCTTCTTGAATATGTTGGCTTTTGAGATTGTACTGGTTTGTTTCGATACTTTTCTCTGGGCCTGTACGAATTATAAGGCTTTGGATGCGTCTTAACCTTCTTCCTTCTGGAGGTTGAGGGGGCCTCTATCCCCTTGCATCCATATTGATCGCAAAATCTTCCAAGCTCTTTTCTATTTGATATCGAAGAATTGAGCTTGTTTTGAATCTTTGACTCATTGCAAAGTCTGAGTCCTTCTTCTATGATGAAGGATGCTATTGACCCGTATGACAAAGTCTGCCATGGAATTGTTCCATTATACTTTGTCTTAAGACCGTCTTTGATCCTTCTTGAGAAGTGTTTTGGTAGTCCATTGACAAAATTCTCTTTCCAGAATTCCAACGAACTGTCTGTTCTAATAAGAACTTTGCTGAAATACATGTCTTTGTACCACCTGAAATCTCCTAAGGTGGGGCACTTCAGGTTCATGAGTATTTCGGCGGATCTTTCCTGGTATTTCAAGGGGTCGCCAACGAAGAATTCTATAAGGGTATAAATGAGGGTGTTGACAGCATCCTCTACCCTTTCATGTTGTACTTCGGTCCTTGTTGATGGACCTTCCTCTTTGATGATTTGAGTAGTTGGCCTAATGACATAGTGGCTTAATATCTGTTGGCGAGTTGCTTCATCGAGATATTTGTCCCACCAGTCCTTGAGTTGCCCGGTAAATCCGGTCACTAAAACTTGAGCTATTTGATGGTCGGATTTATGGCCCTGTAATTTATACGCGCCTGCGGCCATCATCATTTCATTGACAATATTCATTATCAGATAGTCGGACAATCCATCGATATTCTATTCATAGATTGCTAGACCATCGTAATGAGCTTGAGTTTGTAGAGTCTTTTCTTCGAATTGAATATCCGGAAAAGACGGTTGAGGATACCAGTTTTTCTGATTACTAGTATTATTTTGACTTCTCCTGGAGATTCTTTCAATTCGATTGTAGAGAGGCTCTTCTACCTCATCTAAAATCTCGTCTTCGAATTCTTGAATTTCGTCGTCATTGTTAACGACATTGACAGATGAATCCTGATGTGTTATCCCAGGATTTAGGATTCTATCCAACTTTTCTTCTATTTTGGCCATCGCGGCCTCTTCTTTTGAAATCCTCTTTGTAAATACGTCGAGGTTTGCCGGTCTGAGTATTGGGATTGACTCATCGACTTTCGTTACAGAGCTGCCTGCTTGTTCTTGCAGAGTACCATAATTTTTTGAGATTTTTCCCTCGATACTCTCAAGCTGGGTGGAGATCGTGGATAAAATCTTGTTTGAATAATTATTTTGATGCTGGATATTCTTGATATCCTTTAGGGTCGGATTACCCTTTTCTAGTCCTCCTGGGATAGTTTTGAAAGGACTAGCTTCGACCTTTTCTCCGTAATAATTGTCAAATTCGATTTTTTCCAACGGAGGATGTTTTGAATATACTTCGCTTCTTCTGGTAGTCTTCCAGCTTCTTTGAGTCGAAGTGCATATTTGCAAAATATTTTCTTCAAACCATTCGAAGAATGATATGTTTTCTGCTATGATTTCCATATGAGAATACCATTGAGCTCTTAATTCACTTTGCTCAGCTTCTTTGTAGGTTTGGAAGAAAGCTCTTCTCTTTGAAGAGTTGGCAGTTGACATAAAATCTGCCTTCAATAATTCTTTGTCTATCTGAAAATCAGCCGTAATGACATTTAGTTGACTTTCGTAGACGGATTGAGTATCCATATCCATATGGGTTGGAGATCTTGAGCCATCTTCATAGCGGATTGATGCCCTTTTTTGATCATAACTGACATCTTTTACCTTTAAGGGGTCATACATTGATCTTGAAACTCCCGACGTACTTGGTCTAGAAGTCAAGAATTCTTTTACTTTTGATTCTAACGAGGGTTCTTTGCTGAATTTTATTTCAACGCTTCCATGGTCATGTTCGATGATTTGTAATGGGTTTTGAGATTTCTTTTTCCTCGGAAGATTACCATCTTCTACTTTCGAGAGAGTATTTCTGGTTATTTGATCCCAAGAAAGAGTTTTTGTTACAATCACCGAGCACTTTCCAATATTTGCCTCTATGAGCATGGTTGATCCTTTTGGCGAGGATCTTAATGCTCTTGGAGAAATATTTGTATTCACGAGTTTGTAATAAACCCTGAATATGACGATTGAAGAATGAGTTTTAGCCTTAATGTTCAAAATTTTTTATTGTAAGTCCAGCATGAGGGTTGATAATATGTGCGGGTCGTGGAGCGACAAAGTAAAATTTGGATAACAATTGAAATAGACTGGTTCATTCTCTAGATTGGATTGAACTGTTCCCAATAATGAATTTGAGAAATCTTTGAGTAAAATTGAAGGTTGAGATTTGGTATATAGTTTTACGATCTACCTTTGGAATAATCCAATTTTGGAGTTGATCTTCGATCGTGGCAATCTGATATTCTTGATTGACAGTATTTGAGATTGTGAGATTTTCTCCCCTTCTATGAACATTTGAAATGGTTTGATTTTCGGAGCTTTCTCAGAAATTTGTTCATAAGGAGATAGATGAGTAAATTATTTTTTCTCTCAATTCTTCAATTGATATTCAAGAGAGAGCTAATTGATGCTCTCCTTACATTGATGAAGTCGTTTTATAGACTTCGGATTTGAACGTGAATTTGAAAAACACCAACTAAGAGATAAGATCGAATCTATCAGGACAAAACCCTGCAAGATCTGCTTTCCTAAAATAAGAAAAGGCATAAAGCAAACTAATAATTTAAAAGACTAATAATTTACAAACACTGATAATTCACATGTAAGCCTTCACTGTGTGGCTGACAAGTTGTCAATCTTTGTTTTGTCTCTGATAAAGGTGTCAGGTTGTAGATAAGATTTTCTTCAGAATTTTTCATATGACTAAGCACCAAAGCTTGCCAACGGACTTACTGCGCTTCCCGCGTCTTACCACCTGGAACATAAGGGCTATTCGCTCAGCTATCACATACTCCAAATTCTTCTGAATCTCTCTTATCATCCTCCTGGTTTACACTGTCATTCTTAAAGATCGAGTAACTCCTCTTCCCTCACAAAAATTGAGAGGCTGGCTCTAATACCATTCCTACGCTTAATGACTTGAGCCCTTACAGTTTACATGAGCTCTGTCATCCTAGCTTAATTTACATATTCAAAATACAATTTTTTAGTGTACATACAAATAATTAGATGAAAGTGGAAATCCATATTCATCAATAATGTGATGAAAATGGAAAAAGTGAAAATAATTAAAGTGGGAAAAGTGAAAATGATAAAGCAAAAGATAGAAGACAAACAAACATGATGAGATATGTGAGAAAATATGTTTCATCCTGACATATTTCACCTACGATTTTTTTTTTTTTTTAATGTTGTAGCGGATACTCGATTCTAGGCATGAAAACTATCTCGATAGACCAATGTAGTCTTTCCAACATG
>NW_019646500.1:92590-95584 GCF_002806865.2 Cucurbita pepo subsp. pepo
AGTCATTGATGATGATATTTACAGAGGTGGTTGAGAATCCAAGAATGGATCATTGAGATCATAAATCGTGTCTTCCTCTTCTTCTTCTACAATAGAAGAAGAAGATGTCGAACCGACTAATACGGCCTCTTGAAGAAGCTTTTGAAATCAGCTTCCGAAGTTGTCTGGGCTAATGCAGCGAGTAGCTTCGACTTTGAATTAAGGAATTTAGAGGTCCTCTTCTTGGATAAATCCTGAAGGTGGCTATTCTCTGATAGCCAGACCTTTACCGCTTTGATATCTGCGTGGGTATAAGTATATTTATCCCACCATTTGATTTTAATAGATTTGCCAAAATCCTTATTTCATATCAAATTTTGAAAATACTTTTGCATTTGAAATTCTTTGCATTAAATCTGATTTATTTGGAATTGGATATCTAATCCATTCCAAAACCTTATTTAAGGGTTTATAGTTTATTACCAGTCGTGGGACTCCACGTTCCTTCTCTGCCTGATTGTTGATGTAAAAAGCCGCACATGACCAGGGGCTTTTTGACGTCCTTATAAGACCCTTCTGCAAAAGATCATTGATTTCTGCTCTGCAGAATATTAGTAATTCCTTATTCATTTGAATAGGTCGGGCCTTCGTAGGAATATTTTTCTCCTCGAAGTTTTTGACATAAGGAAGATTAACTATATGTTGCTTCCTATACCAAATGGCATTAGGGATAGTTGAACAAATCTCCCTTTCTATTTGAGTTTGTCAAGTTTTTATTTTAGACTGGACGGTCTTACTTTGAATTTGTTCTTCTATTCTTTTGAATGAAATTTCTTCCTTCAAAAAAGATATTTGTTTTTCTTTATAATTTAATACATTTATTGATTGAATAATTGTATTCTTTTGAAGGTTATTTATTTCACTAATCGTTATAGGAGAAAGAAAATTAAAGTTTATCTTCTTTCCTAGGGCTTTTTGACTATAACCTCATTTGAGTTATTTTAAAAGGGTATAATTGAGTAATGAAAGGAGTACGTGGGATTAGTTCTTGTCCTAAGTTCTTTACTAAAAGGAAGAAATTTACCAAGCAAATTCCGTCATTACAGACATGGACTTTATATTATTTGTAATTAATTTTGAGTCTATTGTTATTTGCACCTCTAAGGCCCTGAGTAGTTTTTTTCAAAATACTTTGTAGGTATTAGGCCTTCTTGAATGCAATTTTGATCGGCTCCAGTATCTATAAGAGCCTTTAGTGTGATTTTGAAATCATAAATTTTTAAGGTAACGAGAGCGTACCATTTTTGATATTGAGAAGTTGTGATGGCTCCAACAAAGGAACTATGAAAGTCATCCTCGTCCAGATTTGGTTGCGCCGTTTCCTTTCGTTCGGGCAGCCATTCCTGAAAATTGAGAACTTCTTGGCGAAGCATATAGGATTCTGACTTGGTTTCAGATCTTAATGCTTGTACTTCTTGTTTGAGATTATTAATCTCTCTTTGTAGGTCTTGAGTAGTGAGTTCTCTCGGTTTTTCAAACCTTTGGAGAATTGATTGGAAGTCTGTAGGGATTTCTTTCTTCCCTTTCAGGTGGCTTAGAGATTGTCATGGCATCTCTGAATCGTTGAACGATTTTCTGTTGAATTTCGGGATCTTGAACTTTTTCTACAACTTCGAGTAGAATTTCTTGATCCTTTGTAAGGACATTTATGCATCCTTCGCACGTCCTCTTTCCTTCTTGTCCTGATTCATATTCTGTGCTAGAATATGAATCGGATTCTTCTTGGAGTTCGAGGATTTCTCCCTCGCTTGATTGTTCTGAGTCGGTTAGAGCCAGTCGTAGTAGCTGATTTTTCAGCTCTTGATCTATATCCAACTCATTGATCTTTCCTCTTATCGGACACTTGTTAGCATAGTGTCCTTCTTCTCGACATTTGAAGCAAGTTTGCTTTTTCTTTCCTCTATGGGTTTTTGTAGGAGTATACTTTCTTCTTGAATATGTTGGCTTTTGAGATTGTACTGGTTTGTTCCGATACTTTTCTCTGGGCCTGTACGAATTATAAGGCTTTGGATGCGTCTTAACCTTCTTCCTTCTGGAGGTTGAGGGGGCCTCTATCCCCTTGCATCCATATTGATCGCAAAATCTTCCAAGCTCTTTTCTATTTGATATCGAAGAAAGCTTGTTTTGAATCTTTGACTCATTGCAAAGTCTGAGTCCTTCTTCTATGATGAAGGATGCTATTGACCCGTATGACAAAGTCTGCCATGGAATTGTTCCATTATACTTTGTCTTAAGACCGTCTTTGATCCTTCTTGAGAAGTGTTTTGGTAGTCCATTTACAAAATTCTCTTTCCAGAATTCCAACGAATTGTTTGTTCTAATAAGAGCTTTGCTCGAATACATGTGTTTTTACCACCTGAAATCTCCTAAGGTGGGGCACTTCAGGTTCATGAGTATTTCGGCGGATCTCTCTTGCTATTTCAAGGGGTCGCCAACGAAGAATTTTATAAGGGTATAAATGAGGGTGTTGACAGCATCCTCTACCCGTTCAAGTTGTACTTCGGTCCTAGTTGATGGACCTTACTCTTTGATGATTTGAGTAGTTGGCCTAATGACATAGCGGTNCGAAGAATTTTATAAGGGTATAAATGAGGGTGTTGACAGCATCCTCTACCCGTTCAAGTTGTACTTCGGTCCTAGTTGATGGACCTTACTCTTTGATGATTTGAGTAGTTGGCCTAATGACATAGCGGTTTAATATCTGTTGGCGAGTTGCTTCATCGAGATATTTGTCCCACCAGTCCTTGAGTTGCCCGGTAAATCGGGTCACTAAAACTTGAGCTACTTGATGGTCGGATTTATGGCCCTGTAATTTATACGCACCTACGGCCATCATCATTTCATTGACAACATTCATTATCAGATAGTCGGACAATCCATTGATATTCCATTCATAGAAATCTAGACCATCGTAATGAGCTTGAGTTTGTAGAGTCTTTTCTTCGAATTGAATAT
>NW_019646500.1:97795-98443 GCF_002806865.2 Cucurbita pepo subsp. pepo
CAAGGTTATAAAAGGTGTGGTAAGAGAATTCCCTTGATTTTAGGCATCATTAGAGGAAGTGTTCTCTTCCTCCTCTACCGCATGCCATGATTCTTTGCGGCTCCACTCTTTAAAAATTTCGTCTGGAAAGCTTGGGAATGCTGAATTTTTGGACTTTGTTCTTAAGGTTTTATGTATTTCTTCATCCCTCTTTTTGACATAAGACCAATACGCCTTACAACTCCCTTCACTATTTTCACACCAGCTAAGTAAAGCCTCTTGTTGTTTTAGCAGTTGATCCATATCGTCTGTTGCTCTGCTGTCCCTCCTTTTGCCACTGCTAGCGCCATCCCTATGAGTTTGTATGTAGTCCATCAAATTCCTTGCCTCAAGTCTTTCTTCTTCCTCATCAAAAGGGACTGCAGCCTCCAGGCACAAAATGGTTATAAGCTGTGGAAAAAACAGCCTCCCCATTTTCTTACTTGCACATTTGACAATCTCATCCGCTACAATCTTGCCCACATCGATGCTCAAATTCATTATGATTGCATACACAAGTAAAACTCTGTCAACTAACAATGTAGTATCATGTGTAGTGGGTAGTAAGTTGGTTTTTACGAAGGCAGCCCAAACTTTCGCTTCGGGGTTGAGGTCTGCTGCTATTATCGT
>NW_019646500.1:100376-101345 GCF_002806865.2 Cucurbita pepo subsp. pepo
AAAAAAAAAAGTCGGTGAGTGTCTAGTTTCTCCGACGAACCCTCAAACCACCCTCAAATCGACACCAAACGACCTGTTACCGCCACGAGAAGGATCCCTAACGAAAGCAAGATAACTCAAGGTGCGTTTTGTACTTTTTCGTAAACGCCGTCGTCGGTAACTAAGGTCGGAAAATTAAGTATTTCCTAATCGTTCTTAGATCTGTGGTTTTAGGAACTTTAGGCCACAAAACTCCCAGAAAAGAAAGAAGGACGACAAATAAAGAGGAAGAGGAAGAAAGAGGACCAAAATCAGAAACGGAAACGTCGCGGGAAGGAGAGAGAAAACTCACCAGAAAATCGGCCGGAGTCGGGTAAGGAAGACGAGGTCCACGGATCCGGGTCAACCCAAACCCAAAACCCGAGAGAGTCAGCCCATTCTTTCCCTCGGCCTTTGCCTTCGGCCCAGCCCTACTACAGCGGCCCAAACCTCAAATCTGCCCAGAAGCTACGGTTCAGTTGAACCAACACGAGACCAGACCATCGGTCCAATTGAGCCGACCAGCAACCCAAAAAAAAAACTTTCGGCCCAGCCCAATAAGCCGAGGCCCAACGATAGTCTTGGCCCAGTAGCCTCCGCAGCCCACGACCCGAACCGAACTGCGACCCGCACTTCGACCCGACGCTACCGCACAACGTGGCTCGCTCTACTGCTGCCACGTGTCACATAGCAGCGCAGGTAGTTCCTCGGCTCGACTCGGCGCGGCGCAAACAGCTCGAGCTCCCTCCGGCGAAGCTTCGACAGCTCCAAGCGGCTGTTCGGCTCGGCTCACCTGTTTTCAGCCCGATTTCCACTGTTTCGACCCTCCCGGATCTATTTTCAGCCCCGATTAAGGTATCCGAGGCCATTTTAGAGCCGTATTTCACATTTATTGAATTATAGTGAAATAAATTGTGAAATACTAACAGAAAGTGGTGAACGGTGTGATAG
>NW_019646501.1:0-3823 GCF_002806865.2 Cucurbita pepo subsp. pepo
CTTCTTTCAGGAGGTAAATAGGTTAAAGCATCTTCTGTCCTATCCTTTACAGTCGAGTTGAGCTTCTCTACACCCTCTATCCCTATTCAGTAAGAAAAAGAGTCAGTGGTTGACACTTTCGCTCATGAACGAGGTCAAGCTACTGAGGATTGAATTGACTCTGCCTGAGCTCTCAACAAGACTCATTATCCTCTCCCTACCGGTAAAGCAATTAATTCCATTTCCTGATTGAACAAGGTAAAGCGTATTATTCAAGATCCTTATTCTGAAAGTGTTGAAAGGAAAGACGAAACATTAATTAGCCTGAACGAAATAACTATACTTCCCTGATTTCACTTCAAAAGAAAGATTAGCTGATGAACCGGAACCTATTTTGTATGGTCTCATTGCTGAGCTGCTGAACCAGACGAGAATGCCAGAAGGGAAAGAGGAATGGAATCAACAAAGACAAATTATCCTGACCCGCGTAACCTTTACTGACGAGAAAGAAGGGAGAGTTTAGACTATCGATTCCTTCAAACACTCTTGAACTCGGGTTTCACTATTACAAGGTAAGCTAATGAATTGACTCCGCCTGAGCTCTCAAGACTATCGAAGACTGAGACAGAACCTTTCCAGTCGGTAAAAGGAATGAGACTGAACTCCGCTTCACCTTTTCCGATATGACCTGACTGACTGACTGTAAAGAAAGAGAAAGACTTCTGATTTGATTCATGAGAGTGAACTCCTTCCTTTTCCTGCCTGATTGAACAAGGTAAAAGACAAAGATCAAGGAAAGCCGAAAGATTCTTGATCCTCTCGCTATCGGTCTCACAAACAATTCCATTGCCTTCACTCCTTCAGCTTTTCCGCTATGACCTGACTGACTGTAAAGAAAGAGAAATACTGATTATTCGTCATCGTTCACTCCTAAACCAACCTTATACTCTGTGTCCTTCCCTGAACTTGACAGAAGAGAGAGTCAAAGAATTAGCTGCTTTACAGTCGTCGAGCTACTTACTCCTATTCATTCTCCGATTCCTTCTTTTACTCGGGTTGAACTATCTCTTTTCTTTCACTCGGTAAATAGGTTAAAGCATCTTATCTTCTGTCCTGCCTGGCCTATCCCTTTACTTACGGCCGAGAATCTATCTTTTCTTTCCTCTCGCTTGAAAGACTGACCGAAGGGCTCATTATCCTGAACTACTTGTTCCGTTAGAGTTCTTTATTCTAGAACAGTAAACTCATTAACCTCTGATCCTGACTTACTTACTCATTCACCTTCTCCTGATTTCACTCTTTCACGAGGTCAAGCTAAAGAAGAAGAATCCTTCCTTCCTGTCGAGTAAATGAATGAAAGAAATCCTTTACTGTCGAGCTACTTACTTACTCCTATTAATGATCCAGAACTCAATCACCTGTCGGTCTCACTGCTTTGCCCCTGTCTTCACCTTTTCCTTCTTTCTCCTGAACCTGAACAAAAGAGAGTAAGTAAATGAAAGCGAAAACAAAGAAGTACTACTCCGTAACCTTTGACGATATTCCCTGACCTGAACGAACCAACCTATTTACCTGATATTTATTAACCTTCCCTTCTTTCTTACTCTCATATGAATGATTTATCTCACAGCTTCACTCCTCTCGGTCTCACGGCTTCGCTCCTACACCTGTCCCTTGAAGAACTGTAAACAAAGCAGCTTCTCTCCTTTACAGTTGAGTCACTTCTCGTCTTCTTCCTTCACTGATATTNGTGTTTGATTCTTGATCTTTTCCTTCACCTCCTAAAGCTGCACCGGATTGAACTGCTTGCTTGACTTTGGCTCTTCTCCCTGTCCCTTCTTTCACTGCTTGCTTGGCTGCTCTCTGTCTTAGCCTTTCTTTCTTTCACAGTAAACTAATAAGACTGAACTCAAGCAAGATTCCTTCTCCTTTACAGTTCAGGCAATGGGTGAAACCTACAGGTGAATAGAGAGTCAATTCATTAGCAGCTTGACAGGAGAGCTCTGGCTGCCCCTTTCCTTTCTTTATTACCAGATTCTCTTGTGAGTGAGTTATTCTTTCACTCTTTCACTCGGGTTGAACTAGGTAAGCTGGATGAGAAGATGGACTCTCCCTATTTCTTCTTTCAGGAGGTAAATAGGTTAAAGCATCTTCTGTCCTGTCCTTTACAGTCGAGTCGAGCTTCTCTACACCCTCTATCCCTATTCAGTAAGAAAAAGAGTCAGTGGTTGACACTTTCGCTCATGAACGAGGTCAAGCTGCTGAGGATTGAATTGACTCTGCCTGAGCTCTCAACAAGACTCATTATCCTCTCCCTACCGGTAAAGCAATTAATTCCATTTCCTGATTGAACAAGGTAAAGCGTATTATTCAAGATCCTTATTCTGAAAGTGTTGAAAGGAAAGACGAAACATTAATTAGCCTGAACGAAATAACTATACTTCCCTGATTTCACTTCAAAAGAAAGATTAGCTGATGAACCGGAACCTATTTTGTATGGTCTCATTGCTGAGCTGCTGAACCAGACGAGAATGCCAGAAGGGAAAGAGGAATGGAATCAACAAAGACAAATTATCCTGACCCGCGTAACCTTTACTGACGAGAAAGAAGGGAGAGTTTAGACTATCGATTCCTTCAAACACTCTTGAACTCGGGTTGAACTATTACAAGGTAAGCTAATGAATTGACTCCGCCTTCACTGTCAAGACTATCGAAGACTGAGACAGAACCTTTCCAGTCGGTAAAAGGAATGAGACTGAACTCCGCTTCACCTTTTCCGATATGACCTGACTGACTGACTGTAAAGAAAGAGAAAGACTTCTGATTTGATTCATGAGAGTGAACTCCTTCCTTTTCCTGCCTGATTGAACAAGGTAAAAGACAAAGATCAAGGAAAGCCGAAAGATTCTTGATCCTCTCGCTATCGGTCTCACAAACAATTCCATTGCCTTCACTCCTTCAGCTTTTCCGCTATGACCTGACTGACTGTAAAGAAAGAGAAATACTGATTATTCGTCATCGTTCACTCCTAAACCAACCTTATACTCTGTGTCCTTCCCTGAACTTGACAGAAGAGAGAGTCAAAGAATTAGCTGCTTTCCAGTCGTCGAGCTACTTACTCCTATTCATTCTCCGATTCCTGATTTGACTCGGGTTTCACTATCTCTTTTCTTTCACGAGATAAATAGGTTAAAGCATCTTATCTTCTGTCCTGTCTGGCCTATCCCTTTACTTACGGCCGAGAATCTATCTTTTCTTTCCTCTCGCTTGAAAGACTGACCGAAGGGCTCATTATCCTGAACTACTTGTTCCGTTAGAGTGATTTATTCTATCGTAAACTCATTAACCTCTGATCCTGACTTACTTACTCATTCACCTGATCCTGATTTCACTCTTTCACGAGGTCAACCTAAAGAAGAAGAATCCTTCCTTCCTCTTGAGTAAATGAATGAAAGAAATCCTTTACTGTCGAGCTACTTACTTACTCCTATTAATGATCCAGAACTCAATCACCTGTCGGTCTCACTGCTTCGCCCCTGTCTTCACCTTTTCCTTCTTTCTCCTGAACCTGAACAAAAGAGAGTAAGTAAATGAAAGCGAAAACAAAGAAGTACTACTCCGTAACCTTTGACGATATTCCCTGACCTGAACGAACCAACCTATTTACCTGATATTTATTAACCTTCCCTTCTTTCTTACTCTCATATGAATGATTTATCTCACAGCTTCACTCCTCTCGGTCTCACGGCTTCGCTCCTACACCTGTCCCTTGAAGAACTGTAAACAAAGCAGCTTCTCTCCTTTACAGTTGAGTCACTTCTCGTCTTCTTCCTTCACTGATATT